>NC_137648.1:22139694-22397194 GCF_963383615.2 Lipophrys pholis | reverse complement strand
AGGCACGCAAACACACGCACACACACACACACAGTTCAGACATGCAGTACTCACCACTCAACACGCGCACTGCGTTCACCTGGCCGAGCAGCGTCGCCATGACGACCAGCCGCAGCATCACCTGGTGACACATGATGGATGAAAGCAGCTCTGCTCCTCAGGGTTTCCTCCAGCTCGCTCTTCTGTCCATCTTCCCTCTGCTCTGCTCGTCTGATGTGTGAGGCAGCACCTCCTCCTCCCTCCTCATCCTCATCCTCATCCCTCCCTCCCTCCTACTCCTCCTCCATCCTCATCCTCCTCCCCTCTGTTCGATCAGCACCACAGAGGCCCAGCTGTAAGCTGCCTCATTCATTAACACACCCACCCCCACCCACCCACACCCACACCCACCCACGCCCACACACACACACACACCCACACACACACACACACACCCACACAGAGTGAATTCACTTACTGTCTCACATCTGGTTGGTCGGTGCAGCTGATCAATAGGTGAAAGCTTCTCTGAGATTTCTCATTTCTTCTCCTGTGCGCGCACACACACACACACACACACACACACACACACACACACACACACACACACACACACACACACACACACACACACACACACACACACACACACACACACACACACACACACACACACACACACACACACACGTGTTCATCTGTTCTGTCTGTTCCACAAAGTTCCTGTTTTAAAGCTTTAAGTTCGATCAAATCAAAAGTTTAAACTGTGTGAATCCAGCTCATCACTTGAAATGGATCCCTGTGTGTGTGTGTGTGTGTGTGTTTGTGTGTGTGTGTGTGTGTGTGTGTGTTACCAGGTTCCGGTATGTGAGAAATCAAATCATTTTACTGACACACTTAGACTTTGAAACTCGACCTGAGTGAAAACACGATTAACTTTAACACCGAGCAGCTCAGGTCACATGATCTCTGTCGACCAATCACAAATCAAGAACTGGAGGGTCAAGGTGTTTGTAGTCCTCAAACAGTGAAGTCTTCAGCCTGTGTTGGACTGACTGGAGGAATGTTCTGGAAACGTTCTGAACGTGTTTCTGTGTGTGTTTCGGTTGTTTGTTTTTTTTCCGCAGAAACAGTGAAAACGATGTAGTTTGCATGTCGTGTTTTCAAACATCAAAACGCAACAGAAGTTTTATATATTTTCACTTAAAATGTTTTTTGGGTGAATCGTAAGTGTGTGTGTGTGTGTGTGTGTGAGTATCACATAAGAGTTCCGACGCCACCGCCACCGCAGCAAATGCCAGCCCGATCAATACAGAGAACAGACAGAGAGATCTAACAGGTCATTTAGTGTGTGTGTGTGTGTGTGTGTGTGACAGCTGAATGAACTCCAAACTATGACGACCACCACACACACAGACACACACACACACAGCAGTGTAATGTGACATCATGCAGTCTGAGCAGGTGTCAGTTGATTGGACGAGCCAATCCAATCAACTTCCTCATGAATTCATGTTTACAAACCCTGGGAAACTTTATTGATCTGCTGTGTGTGTGTGTGTGTGTGTGTGTGTGTGTGTGTGTGTGTGTGTGTGTGTGTGTGTGTGTGTGTGTGTAGACCTGCATCACTGAGATCAATAAGGTTCATTCCAGTTTGTGATTAAGTCTAATTGATGATGTCAAATGAAACAGCAAAATAATTAACTTTGTTCTCTCCAACACACACACACACACACACACACACACACACACACACACACACACACACACACACACACACACACACACACACACACACACACACACACACACACACACACACACACACACACACACACACACACGAGGGTCATCATGGTGATGGAGGTGTGTCCTGGTCTCCATGACAACGGTTTTATTGTTGAAATAAGTTTAAAAAGTCTGAAGACACAAACACTTGTTACTCCTAAAAACACATAAAACACAGCGGAAAGTCCTGGAAGATGGTGCAGGAAGGTCCTGGAAGGTCCTGGAAGGTCTGACTGAGCAGCTTCAGTTCACTTATAAAGACATAAAACTTCTTGTCCTCTTTGAGATGGAACCTCCTGAGTCCTGCTGAGACCTCGTCACAGCTCCAGCTGCCACTGCTGGTCCTGGGAGGAGTCACATATCGCCATGGAGACGTAACCTTTGGGTCCGATTGGCTGAGCAACGGCCAGACACTGACCGACTGACACCTGGTACAGTCGGTTGACCTTCTGAGGAGAGAGACAGAGAGAGAGTGCGTCAGTGTGTGTGAGAGTGTGTCAGATCGTGTTTCAGTGTGCGTGCCTCACCCCCAGGCTCCACTGCTGCGACCCTCCTGATCCGTGACACTTCATGAGTCTGGGCGGGTCGAAGGTTCGAACCTCGGAGACGTCGAGGCAGAGCAGCGCGGCGAGCAGCAGCTGACCGTCCTCGTCGTAGCTCCACTCCTGCAGGGCGCACAGTCAGCTAGGTGTGTGTGTCGGTGTGTGTGTCGGTGTGTGTGTCGGACTCACCTGCTCTGGGTCTCGAGGGTCACATGGCCGCAGCACCACGGCGCCGCCCTTCTGGCTGGCCCGGCCCTGCGCCGACAAGCATCGCCCGGTTGCTAGGTTACGAATCTGCAGGAAAGAAATGTGACGCTGAAGGGGTGTGGCTAGTACGTAACAAATAGGTGTATGACAGGGCGGGGCCAGTACAAAAACAGGTGTGTGAGGGGGTAGGGCCAGTACAAAA
The DNA here is from genome assembly GCF_963383615.2 of Lipophrys pholis. NCBI lineage: Eukaryota > Metazoa > Chordata > Actinopteri > Blenniiformes > Blenniidae > Lipophrys > Lipophrys pholis. The sequence continues at coordinate 22,394,476 of NC_137648.1, read as the reverse complement.
ACAGGTGTGAGGGGGCGGGGCCAGTACAGAGACAGGTATGAGGGGGCGGGGCCAGTACATGACAGACAGGGCCCGTATTCACAAAGTATCCCGTATTCACAAAGTATCCTCAGGCTAAAAGTCACTCTTAGTGACGTCACTCTTAAAAAAAAATCTTAGAATTCCTTCAGTTTGAAGGTTTTTCTCAGAACCTCGCCTGACGAAGGTAAAAATAATTCACAAAGCATCTTAAGCCCCAAGAGAGCTTCTGAGGGGGAAAACCACTAAAAGGACTTTTTAGAAAGCCTAAAAGTTTCTTAAAGAGACAAGATGGTGGAAAGACAAAGAGAAAGGAAAGATGTTCTCCGTTCGTTTAACGATAATGATCTAATGACGCTACGCTCATGTTTGTGGTCGAGCTCAGCGAAGCAAAACAATAATCAAGTTGCTCTTAGAAACTTCCTCAGTCACTTTGGAGCCGAGGTTCGGAGATGTTGGCTGAAGTTAGGAGCTCTGAGAGACTCAGACGCTTCCTGAATACGGGCCCAGGTGTTGAGGTGCGTTCAGGTACCCGTCCCCGCTGCAGGACTTTGGGCCGCCGCAGGCCCTTGTTGATGAAGACTGGCTGCTGCGGTTTGTTGCCGTTGGCGACGGTCTGCATCTCGGGATACACAGTGTTCAGGTACCATCGGAATGAGCGGCAGCCCAAACGCTGACGGAGCGCCACACGCTCACTGATGTCACCGAAACTCCGCCCACGCAACTCAGGACGCAGAGACAGATACTGCTCCTGATTGGACCAGAAAGACAGGGTCAGTGCGCACACACACACACACACACACACACACACACACACACACACACACACACACACACACACACACACACACACACACACACACACACACACACACACACACACACACACACACACACACACACACACACACACACACACACACACACACACACACACACACACACACACACACACCTTGTACTCGTCCATCCACACATGCGCCAGCCGCAGTGAATTATGGGCCATGGTGTCCTGCCCCCCCGGGGAGCCGTATGGCCGCCGCTTCCGGAAGATATGTCCGACCCTGGAGCATGGGATGATGAGCAGCTGACCACCGCACATCCAGATCTGAGGGAACAGTCGGAGTGAGAACAGTCGGAGTGAGAACAGTCGGAGTGACGACAGTCAAAATTGAGGACCGTCAGAGTGAGAACAGTCGGACTGAAAACATTCATTCTCACCCTGAAGGAGATCTCCAGGTTCTCCCCGCCCCAGATGTCCATCCCGGCGTCGTACTGTCCGAGCTCATTGAAGAACTTCCTGTTGATGGCAAACAGTCCGCCTGCCATGGTGGGAGACCTGGGGGAGGGGGGGGGGGGGTTTAGGTGATTTGGTTACTTGATGGCTTGGTTTTAGTTACCTGACGAGTCGGTTCTGGTTACCTGATAGGTCCGGTGGCTCCTCCAGGGCCGCTCAGCTCTGAGGGGGGGACGGGGTCCCACTTGAAGTGCAGCCCCCAGTTAAAGCCCCCCCGGACCAGGGGGGAGGGGGAGTAGGCCAGCGTGTCGGCGGAGATGATGTCGATGACGGGGCAGACCACTGTCCGGCGGTCCTTCTGGACCGGCGCCAGCAGAGGCTCCAGCCAGGCCCGGTTCACCTCGCAGTGGCTGTCCAGGAAGACCAGGACCTCACCTGCACACACACACACCTGCTCAGGTGGGGGGCCAGGAAGACGGCATTACAGATTACACAGGACAGATTACAGATTACACAGGACAAATTACAGATTACACAGGACAGATTACAGACCGGTGGCGTGTGAGGCTCCGATCATCCGTCCTCGGATTAGTCCTTCTCTCTTCTGGTTTCTCACCAGCCTCACTTTGGGTGGAAGATCATCTCGAATCAGACGGTCCAGATCGTCTTTCAGCTCATCTGGAACACACACACACGTGCCCATGTACACTGCAGCTGAGGGGTCGTGTGTGTGTGTGTGTGTGTGTGTGTGTGTGTGAGTGTGAGTGTGAGTGTGTGTGTTTGTGTGTGTGTGTGTGTGCGCTACCCAGCTCGCTGTGGTCGTCCACCAGGACAATTTCATGCAGCAGGACGGACGGCGTGCGGTCCAGGACGCTGTGAACTGTCCTCAGCAGGGCAGAGAGCGCCTCGTTGAAGAAACAGATCACTACGCTGGCAGTGGGCAGAGCCGGGGGGTAGGACCTGTCCTGACAACTGAAACACAGACACCGTCACCTGGTGGAGGTCTGTACTACGCCTGTTCATCTGTCCTCCACCTCTTGGTGCCACGGACACCAAGACTGGACTGTGAAGTGAGACTTTGTGAAGTTGGGGTGTAGTCTGGGTGTGGTAGGGGTGTAGTCCAGTGTAGTCAGTGGGTTGTCTGGGTGTCGTCAGTGGGTAGTCCGGTGTAGTTAGTGGGTAGTCGCGGTGTAGTCAAGTGTAGTTAGTGGGTAGTCTGGGTGAAGTTGGGGTCTAGTCAAGGTGTAGTAGGGGTGTAGTCAGTGGGTAGTCGGGGTGTAGTTGGAGTGTAGTCCAGTGTAGTGAGTGGGTAGTCGAGGAGTAGTCAGTGGGTAGTCCGGGTGTAGTCAGTAAGTAGTTGGGGTGTAGTCAAGGGGAAGTCAGGTGTAGTTAGTGGGTAGTCTGGGTGAAGTTGGGGTGTAGTCCGGTGTAGTCAGTGGGTAGTCGGGGTAAGGTTGGGGTGTAGTCTGGTTGAAGTTGGGGTCTAATCAAGGTGTAGTAGGGGTGTAGTCCGGTGTAGTGAGTGGGTAGTCGAGGTGTAGTCAGGTGTAGTTAGTGGGTAGTACGGGTGTAGTCAGTAAGTAGTTAGGGTGTAGTCAGTAAGTAGTTGGGGTGTAGTCAAGGGGAAGTCAGGTGTAGTTAGTGGGTAGTCTGGTTGAAGTTGGGGTGTAGTCCGGTGTAGTTAGTGGGTAGTCGGGGTGAGGTTGTGGTGTAGTGAGTGGGTAGTTGGGGTGTAGTCAGTGAGTAGTTGGGGTGTAGTCAAGGGGAAGTCAGGTGTAGTAGTAGGGGTGTAGTCAGGTGTAGTTATTGGGTAGTTGAGGCGAAGTCAGGTGTAGTTAGAGGGTAGTCGGTGTGAAGTCAGGTGTAGTCAGTAGGTAGTCGGGGTGTAGCTAGGTGTAGTCCGGTGTAGTCAGTGGGGAAACGGGGTGTAGGCAGTGAGTAGTCGTAGTGGAGTCAGTGGGTAGTCCGGTGTAGTCAGTGAGTAGTTGGGGTGTAGTCAGGTGTAGCTAGTGGGTAGTCGGGGTGATGCCAGGTGTAGTCAGTGGGTAGTCGTAGTGTAGTCAAGGGGAAGTCAGGTGTAGTCGGGGTGGAGTCAGTAGGTAGTCGGGGTGTAGTCAGTGGGTAGTCTTGGTGTAGTCAGTGGGTAGTCATGGTGTAGTCCGGTGTAGTCAGTGGGTATTCGGGGTGTAGTCAGTGGGTAGTTGGGGTGTAGTCAGGGTGTAGGCCGCTGTAGTCAGTGGGTAGTTGGGGTGTAGTCAGTGGGTAGTCGGGGTGGAGTCAGGTGTAGTTAGTGGGTATAGTCGGTGTGAAGTCAGTGGATAGTCGGGGTGTAGTGGGTGGGTAGTCCAGTGTAGTCAGGTGTAGTTAATGGGTAGTCAGTGTGAAGTCAGGTATAGTCAGTGGGTAGTCGGGGTGTAGTCCGGTGTACTCAATGGGTTGCTGTGGTGTAGTGCGGTGTAGTCAGTCTGTAGTCAGTGGGTAGTTGGGGTGTAGTCAGGTGTAGTCCGCTGTAGACAGTGGGTAGTCGGGGTGTAGTCAGTGGGTAGTCCGGTATGGTCCGGTGTATTCAGTCTGTAGTCAGTGGGTATTTGGGGTGTAGTCAGGTGTAGTCGGGGTGTAGTCCACTGTAGAAAGTGGGTAGTTGGGGCATAGTCAGTGGGTAGTCCGGGTGTAGTCCGGTGTAGACAGTGAGTAGTTCAGGTGTAGTCATGTGTAGTCAGTGGGTAGTCCAGGTGTAGACAGTGAGTAGTTGGGGTGTAGTCATGTGTAGTTAGTGGGTAGTCGGGGTGTAGTCAGGGGGTAGTTGGGGTGTAGTCCGTTGTAGTCAGTGTGTAGTCCGGGTGCAGTCGGTGACCCCGCGATGGCCTTACTGGGCGTCCCGGGTGTCGGGCAGCTCGCGGTGCGATCCGAGTCGGGTGGAGATCAGAACGTTGAAGGCGTGACGGTGATAACCGGAATCTCTGAGCTCCTGGTCAGCCTCGTTATAGATCATCCCTACACACACACACACACACACACACACACACACACACACACACACACACACACACACACACACACACGCTCGTAGTTTACGTAATGAGTCAAGCCCCACCTCCTGCAGTCTGCTGTCACTCACCCATCTCTGGAGACAGCTCAGCTCCCTGATTGGCTGGTGGGGGGCGGCGCCCCGGAGCCCGAGCCCCCAGGCCTCCTGTTATTGGCTGCTGGTGCTGCAGCGGCATGCGGCTGCGGTGTGACTCCGCCCCCAGTGAAAAGTAGAGGAAGAGGAGCAGCGACCAGGTGGCTGAGGTGGCGAGGCAGCCGTAGCAGAAGTAACGCAGCGTGACACTGGCCATGATGGCCCAGTGGGCGGAGCCTCACATCACAGAGACAGGAAGAATCCTGTAGAGGTCAGAGGGCACAGGGTCAAAGGTCAGGGGGTCAGGGTTCACTCTGGTCCCTGGCGAATGAAGACAACGAGATCTGGTCATGCAGGGGGTCTAGTTCCAGCCCAGCTGATGAAACGGTTCCTGAAGGTCTGACGAGACTCTTGGAGCCTCGAACCTCCTTTAGGGTCCTGGACTAGAGAGGATCCATCCTCCGGTTCCTCTGGTGAGTCTCTGTTCCTCCTGGTGAGTGTCTGGTCCTCCTGATTGGCTGACACGATGACCAATCAGAGGCGGGAACACTTCCGTCTGGAGTCACCTCATCAGGTGACTTTCGTGTGACTTGTCAGCAGGTCCAACAATGATCTACCATCCTGGAACTGCATACCTCACCTCACCTCTCTGACCCTGGTTCTGCAGGTTCTGGTCGGATACTGGTTCTACATGTTCTGGTCTGACCCTGGTTCTGACGGTTCTGGTCAGACCCTGGTTCTGCAGCTTCTCCTCTGACCCTGGTTCTGACGGTTCTGGTCTGACCCTGGTTCTGCAGGTACTCCTCTGACCCTGGTTCTGCAGGTTCTGGTCCTGACAGATTAAAGTTAATCTGACCTAAATCAGACTAAACAGGTTGTTGTGACGGAACAGGCCCAGGGTCTGGAGATGCAGTGAATCAAGCTCAATATTGAAGCTTCACGTCTCTTGTCACGCGCCTCGCGCACGGTCCCGCGGAACCGTCCGATAATGGAACCCAGGGGTAGCTTAGCCACAGCTAGTTGCAGCTCACTGCGGCGTAGCCGCAGAGCAGCGCGTCTAAACCCGGACACTCGGTGCTGACAGAGCCGCGCGGTACTCACCAGTCCCCCGGCCCGGCGGCACTCCGGCAGCGGGGCACGAGCCTTCAGTCTGCGCTCCGGTAGCCGCGCGCTCAAAACACGCAACTTCTCTACGGACTTCTGAATGGGTCCACACGTCACTGCCTACGTCACACGGACCGCCCACAACCGTCAACGTCACTCAACGTCGCAACACGGACGCAGATCCCGTGGAATAGAATAGTAGCAGCTATAATAAAGATATAATACGTATATAGTTGCTGAATTACGTTCATTTCGTCATCTTAAATGTTTGTTGTAGTTTGTTTTTTTTACCAACAAGGTGGCGGTAAAAAAGAAATGATCACTTACATATACATTTATCTAATTATCTGCTTGTAGACACTCTATGTTCCGTATGTCACTATAATTGTACAATGTGGAGGAGCTGTGAACACATTTCTCCATCTAATTTAACAGCTTTCAATTTAAACAAACCAGGTTCCAGCGGAACCAAGACCGAATCTGCAGCAGCACAGAACAGCCTGCAGAAACACAGTGAGCAGTGAGAAGCAGCAGCAGCAAACATCAGGACCATAATGCAGCAGAGCAGCAGCTGAATAAAAACACTTGACCTCTCCAGGCTCTCCTGGTTTTCCAGGCTGGGAGTCTCTGATGAGGCTGGTCATATCAATTTACTGACAACTTCCCTCTCATGGCCTCCAGAGAGCTGATTAGTCTGTTTGGGTCTATTGAGGATCTCTGTGCCATTTTCAACAGTCCAGGGTTTGAAGAAGAGCGCCCCCTACTGGCAGTGCTGACAGGTAACACACTGACATCTCCCTCTTACAAGATTCATCAGTGAACGAGCTGAGCTGCTCTTCTTCATCAATCCTCTCAATCCTCCAATTTGATCCTGAAAATCTTCCTCTAGATCAGAGATTCGATTCAATCTTTTAATTTTTACCATCGAACCAGACGAGCTCCAGAAGCCAACAATTACTGAAAACCTGAAGGAACTTCATGACAGCCTGTTTGTGGAATACTTTATTATTTTCTCTAACAAGGGCTTCGGTTTCAGAGGATAAACTCTTTAGTTTTGCCAGTGTTTCACCCCAGAAGATGAATTAAGCTCTAATTCTGTTTATTGCTTCTATTAATGTAAGTTAAAATAAAACAATCTGTGTTTTCTTTGAGGTTTTTACAGTTTTCTTGGTCGACTGGCCGGATTGGAGCCTCTTTAGGACCAGTTTTGGTCCACAGGCTTTATGTTTAATACTCCTACCTTAAAAACAAACCAGGCCCTGGTTGGAACCACTGCTGTGGACCACCTGGATGTTTCCTCTGGAGATCAGCTGATCCTGGACAGAGATCTTATATGGAGAAACGTGATGATGATAAACCCTCATGTGTAAGAAGCAGTGGAGGAGTGATGGAGGAGGATCATCATGGCTGACTCCTGGTTCACTGGAGGCAACATGGTGGTGTGAGTTTCAGCTCCACGTCTCAGATTCACTCCAGAAACCAGGTGAGGCTCACTGGTCGTTATTTTATTGTGGCAGAGAGGTGATGAAGCCCTGATGGGATCAGGTGTGCTGCCTCACCTCTCTGCTACATGAGGAGCCGCCCGGAGTGACACAGTGCTGCGGGACTTTTCAGTTTTAATTTTGGTTTTATTCAATAAAAAATCATGTTGACTGGAACGTCAGACTTCGTGCTTCTGTGTGTGGACCTGACGGTGTCGTGCTTCACTGCCACACTGGCTCCACTCCTCCAGTTCTGTGAAGCAGAGCCTCACTCACCGCCAGCCAATCAGCTCTGAGCACCTAAATGACGAGGTTAGTAGGCGGGGTTTCAGGCTTCAAGCTCCACTCGGTATCAAAATCACGTGATTGAATGAACGGAGCCACAGCCTGAGCATGAACACTTTACTGCATGCAATACACACTGCATGGTGAGGGGGGCGAGCTACACTAATGCAATACACACTGCATGGTTAGAGGTGTGAGCCAGACTAATGCAATACACACTGCATGGTGAGAGAGGGGCGAGCGACACTAATGCAATACACACTGCATGGTGAGAGAGGTGCAAGCCAGACTAATGCAATACACACTGCATGGTGAGGGGGGCGAGCTACACTAATGCAATACACACTGCATGTTGAGAGAGGGGCGAGCGACACAAATGCAATACACACTGCATGGTGAGAGAGGGGCGAGCAACACAAATGCAATACACACTGCATGGTGAGAGAGGGGCGAGCCAGACTAATGCAATACACACTGCATGGTGAGAGAGGTGAGAGCTACACTAATGCAATACACACTGCATGGTGAGAGAGGGGCAAGCTACACTAATGCAATACACACTGCATGTTGAGAGGGGCGAGCGACACAAATGCAATACACACTGCATGGTGAGAGAGGGGCGAGCAACACAAATGCAATACACACTGCATGGTGAGAGAGGGGCGAGCCAGACTAATGCAATACACACTGCATGGTGAGAGAGGTGAGAGCTACACTAATGCAATACACACTGCATGGTGAGAGAGGGGCAAGCTACACTAATGCAATACACACTGCATGGTGAGAGAGGGGCGAGTGACACAAATGCAATACACACTGCATGGTGAGAGAGGGGCGAGCCAGAATAATGCAATACACACTGCATGGTGAGAGAGGTGCGAGCGACACTAATGCAATACACACTGCATGGTGAGAGAGGTGCGAGCCAGACTAATGCAATACACACTGCATGGTGAGAGAGGGGCGAGCCAGACTAATGCAATACACACTGCATAGTGAGGGGGGCGAGCTACACTAATGCAATACACACTGCAACCAAAACATATGATCGGAAATACACCGCGCTCCAACCAAAACATGATTTTAACTACACTGCGCTCCACCCAAAACATGATTTTAACTACACTGCGCTCCACCCAAAACATGATTTGAACTACACCGCGCTCCACCCAAAACCTGATTTTAACTACACCGCGCTCCAACCAAAACATGATTTGAACTACACCGCGCTCCCAACTGACAGATGAACCAAATGTTTGATTTGTTTCAGAAATTCATCTCTACTTGGAGCCATGGCTGTTTTTGTGAATAGAATAATTGTTCTTTGGGGTTGAGACATCTTGTCAACCAATGGCGTCTCTTGATTTCAGGCTATAGGTGATGTTCACCTGAGAAGAGCAGCAGCCCTTTAGTCTCTACCTGGTGAGGAAGACAGACTGATCCATCAGTTCACGGTTAGTCGTTCAGTCAGTCCTGATGGAACTACATTGAAGCTTCTACAATACATGGCCTTCAGTTGTGACGGGCCACTGCTCTCTCTGACTGAATGAGAGTGTTAAGATCTGTCAGTCACTCACCCATTCAGCCAGTCACTCACCCATTCAGCCAGTCACTCACTCATTCAGCCAGTCATGTAAGGGATCAATAGTGTATTAATTGAGTTATAAAGAGAAATAAAGAATTGAGTGTTTCTGTTCATGAATAGTACCGATGGCAAAAAAAAGATAACATAGTAGGTATATAATTAGTTCTTGTTGAGAACAAATCTGGTCTCAGATCATTAGCACTTTGTGTTTTTATTATTATTTTAAGACTGCACTTAAATATGAGTCAGAATTTATGTGAGTTTAGCTTTACATGGATGTTGAACGTTTGTGGTTCTCGCCATTACACTATTTAACTTTTCATCATTTTGTCATTCTTTGAATATTGAATTTATAAAAATAAATGTTTTATTAGATTGAACAAAAAAATTTGATTTGAATGAACAAAAAAAATCATTGGCATGCATAATTACATTATGTAAATTTAAATTGGTTTAGTTGAATTTACTCACAAAAGCCACTTAATTTTAACCCCAAAATATTTGATTAGTCAATTTTTTTTTAATTAATTTATTTTGTAGAACCACTTGCCATAATAAAATTAATTAAATTCAACAAAACATTTTTTTCAGCGTAGTCTTTTTACAGGGATTAATATGAGTCCAAATTTGAACCTCTGACGTGTGAATAATTTTTAGAAAACATTAAACAACATACCTCCACCATCGGAACAATTTAGAACCAATTGTGAAAAACCTGTATCAACTGAACTTGTGGAAACCGAGAAATCTCCTGGGATTGTTGGTTTAACTACTGAAGTTTACTGAAGCTCCTCTAATGAAAATGTAGAAAGAAGAAACGTCGACAACAATGAAACGGGATTATTCAGCTTAATAACCAAATAAAGACCCAATTCCACCAGAAGACTGGAGAGCACTTACTCTACCACCATCTTAGCTCCGGGGATTCATACCAGTGACCTTCTCAGCCTCGTTCAACATGGACTGGAGCATTCTACCTCGCCGGTTGCTAAGGAGGAGTTTGCCACTATGGAGGGACTGGGTATCGTGGACTCACCTTTTCATATGGTCCCTAAATCTGATGGAAGTTTGAGGCCTTGTGAGGATTTCTGGCACCTCAACAACATCACTGCACATCATCGGTACCCCGTTCCACACATCCAAGACTTTTCCGTCCACCTGGCAGGGGATGTGATTCTTTCCCAGGTGGATTTGGTAAGAGGCTACCACTAGGTACCGGTCCATCCTCCGGACGTGGCCAAGACTGCAGTGATCACGCCATGTGGACTTTTTGCGTTCCTCGGGATGCCGTTTGGTCTTAAAGGTGCAGCTCAAACATTCCAGCGGTTGATGGACTCTGTTAAGGGGACTGCCTTTCCTGTTCATATATCTGGATGACATCCTAGTGGCCAGCACCTCACCTGAGGAGCTCCTGTTACACCTGCGTCAGCTCTTTAAGAGACTTTGTGATGGACTGATCGTGAACCAAACCAAGTGCTGTTTTGGACTGTTGGAAATTGAGTTTCTGGGTCACCATGTATCCTGACAGGGAGTGGTACCCTTACCGGCTAAGGTGAAAGCGATCACTGCCTTTCCAGGCCTTGAAACCATAAAGTCACTGCAGGAATTCCTGGGCATGGTGAACTTTTACAATCGCTTCATTGCACACGCAGCTCACCCGATGCGTCCCAAGGGGCAGAAAGGCCAAGCAGGACGTGAACTGGTCCCCAGAAAGGGACCTCTTGGCTCTCGCCATACGTCACTTTAGGTTTCTGTTAGAAAGTCGGCAGTTTACTGCTTTTGTGGACCATAAGCCCTCACCTTCGCCATGTCCAAGACCGCGGAGCCCTGATCTGGGCGGCAGCACCACCACCTCTCTGACATTTCAGAACTCACCACAGACATTCAGAATGTAGCTGGAAAAAACCATGCTGTGGCCGACTGCGTCTCCCAGGCACACGTGAACTCAGTTTACCTTGGAGTGGCTATGCTGCCATGGTCAGTGACCAGCAGACTGACTCTGACATCCAGGCCTTCAGGACAGCCGCCACAGGTTTACAGCTGCAGGATGTGGTGATCCAGGACAATGGCGCCACACTCCTTTGTGGCATGTCTACAGGACAGCCCCGCCCCACGGTACCTGCTGGCTGGCCACGGCAGGTTTTTGATGCTGGTGGGGGCAAAGGTTCATCTGGCCAGGTCTCAGGAAGGACGTCAGGAGCTGGGCGGCCTCCTGTGTGGCGTGTCCAAGGTACACCGTCACACCAAGGACCCCCTGGAGCCGTTCCTTATTCCTGACAGGAGGTACGATCATGTGCATATGGACTTGGGGGGTTGGCGCCCTCCCTACCAAGGCTTTACTGACCTCCTCACTATGGTGGACAGAACCACTAGGTGGCCGGAGGTCATCCCTCTCTCATCAACCACATCTGCTGAAGTGGCACGTGCCTTCATATCCACCTGGGTGGCCCGGTTCAGCACGCCATTGGACGTCACGTCAGACAGAGGCTCCCAGTTCACCTGAGCTGTGGACAGAGGTGGCCAAGAGCCTGGGAGGGCAGCGACACCGGACGACGGCTTTCAACCCTCAAGCCGATGGACTGTGTGAGCGTTTCCATCGCAGGATGAAAGCTGCTCGTTGAGCCACCCTCACGGACAGCAACTGGATCGACTGGCTGTCGTGGGTCATGTTGAGCCTGCGTTCGGCCCCGATGGAAGATCTGCAGAGCTGGTGTTTGTTCAGCTGCTGAGGGTCCCTGGAGAGTTCCTGGTAGAACCATCAGAACCCGGGTTGGTTACAGCCAGGAGACCAGAATCATTAGAACACTGGGTGGGTACAGCCAGGAGGCCAGAACCATTAGAACAGTGGGTGGGTACAGCCAGGAAGCCAGAACCATTAGAACAGTGCTTGGGTACAGCCAGGAGGCCAGAACCATTAGAACAGTGTGTGGGTACAGCCAGGAGGCCAGAACCATTAGAACAGTGCTTGGGTACAGCCAGGAGGCCAGAACCATTAGAACAGTGGGTGGGTACAGCCAGGAGGCCAGAACCATTAGAACACTGGGTGGGTACAGCCAGGAGGCCAGAACCATTAGAACCTTGGTTGGTTACAGCCAGGAGGCCAGAACCATTAGAACACTGGGTGGGTACAGCCAGGAGGCCAGAACCATTAGAACAGTGGGTGGGTACAGCCAGGAGGCCAGAACCATCAGAACACTGGGTGGGTACAGCCAGGAGGCCAGAACCATTAGAACAGTGGGTGGGTACAGCCAGGAGGCCAGAACCATCAGAACACTGGGTGGGTACAGCCAGGAGGCCAGAACCATCAGAACACTGGGTGGGTACAGCCAGGAGGTCGGTTGTCAAGGAGGCGGCCCTCATGTACGACCCAGTTCCAGCTCATCACTGCCCGCGCCGGTCCGATGTCCCGAAGAACCTGATGGCAGCTGAATATGTGTTCATTCTGCACGATGCCCACCGTTCCTCACTGCAGCCACTGCCTGAGGACGACCCGGTTCACCTGCTGGAGGCGGGGCCAAAGAACTTTCTGGTGGACATGGGGGTTAAACAGGTCCGGGTTTCAGTGGACCAGCTGAAACCTGCTCAGGTCATGGTGGAGGAGGAGGAGGAGGAGGAGCCAGTGGAGGGGGAGGAGGAGAAGAGCTGCAGGTTCGATCTCAGACGACCTGGACGGTTGAAGTGAATCTCTGACCGGGTCCAGGTCTCACCTGGTCGTCAGGAGAAGCAGGAAGTGAAGCTGTGAAGGTTAAAGTTCAGAGTCTCCAAGATGTAAAATAGTTTATTTTCTGTAAAGTTTCACAAAAACACACATGATGGAGTTTCATGTTCAGTCCAGAATAAAAAAAACAGTCAGCAGGACACACCCCCGGCCACCGCGGCCAATCAGCACACAGGGGGCGGAGTCGGCTTTCAGCTATAGTACACAAATTTACATGCTGCCACTCCGGACTTCGAACGCACCGCAGCCGTAAAAAATAGCTTCATTTAGTAATAAATACAAAAGAAATCTCTTATTTTACAGAAGATTCACCACTGGGGGGGTCCTCCTGGAATCAAGTATGATTTTGTCTTTTTCTTTAGTTTTTTGTGTTTTAGTGCAACTCAACCGAAGCTCCTGCGCCGGCTTGTTTCTACACAATGTACACACAGAGGACCAGCCTCTTCTCTAGCCTCGCCCACCCACATATATAACCCCGCCCCATGTGTCAATCAACCTCTCATCATCTTAATCATCATGATCCATGAAGGTTTCTTTACATCTGATATGACATTCAACTCTGTCTACCCAGAGTGTGTGTGTGTGTGTGTGCGTGTGTGTGTGTGTGTTCAGTTCAGTTCATCCATTTGCGACAGTTGACCGCTCCACAGTGACACGGGATCTTGTGTTGATCGTCCTCCAGATCAAACTTGTAGTCGTAACTCAACTGGAGAAGAAGAACATGAAGTTAGTGTCCACACACAGACACCACAGACACACAGACACCACAGACACACAGACACCACAGACACACAGACACACAGACACACAGACACACAGACACCACAGACACCACAGACACACAGCTACCTCCTCTCCTCTCTGGATCCGTCTGCAGGAGCTGATGATGATCTTGTTCTCCTTCTCCACAGTCACCACTTCAGTGATGCAGTTTGGAGAACATGAGTGGTTGATGTACCTGAGAGACAGAGACAGACACAGAGACACACACACACTTTCAGACAGGTGAATGATGACAAGAAACAGGTCAAAGGTCAGTGAGACTCACCTTGCAGGTCCTCCTGTGATGGTGGCGTCGATCACAAAGTCATTGTCGATCCGAAACATGTACACACCACGGTTCTACACACACACACACACACACACACACACACACACACACACACACACACACACACACACACACACACACACACACACACACACACACACACACACACACACACACACACACACACACACACACACACACACACACACACACACACACACACACACACACACACACACACACACACACACACACACACACGAGTACATTCAACATTTCGCATTATACAGATACTGTGTCAGTATTCTCATGCATTTTTATTTTTTTACTTTATGTATTTCCTCTTTTCTCTCTCACTCTCTGACAACTGCATGCTGTGTGTGTGTGTGTGTGTGTCAGAGTGAGTATCAGAGAGTACCAGTATTACCTGGGACTCATACAGTCTCTCCTTGCGATTGGCCACTTCGCTCCTGATGATGGTTCCAATGTACTCGATTACCATGGTACACTTTTCAATGTCTCTGGCTGCATAAAGACCCAGACCCTGTGGGGGAGGGGACAACGGTACTGCAGTAACGAGAGTACTCTAGAACAGTATTGTAGTACTAGGACTAAAGCGTACCTGTATGCGGGAGCGGGCCAGGTACACGTTGCTCTTCCAATCAGCCTTCATGCGGCGATACTGAGACGACTTGGAGTGCCGTCCTTGATGAGCTGCAGAAACAGAGTCACCAGGAGACAAGGAGAGCACACCAGGGACCAGACCCACGATGGAGCCCACCGAGCCCTGGCACCGCGGGGCCAGCAGGGTGAGGAGGAGGGGCCTGGAGGGGAGAGGAGGGTCTGTTACTGCAGAGCAAGAGGGGGGGTGGGTCTGTTACTAGAGGGTGAGGGGGGGGGGTCGGGCAGGATAGGGGGTGGGTCTGTTACTGCAGGGTGAGGAGAGGGGAAGAGGGTCTGTTACAGGAGGACATGAGGAGGTGGAGGAGGGTCTGTTCCTGCAGGGTGAGGAAGGTCTGAGGGCTGTTGCTGCAGTGTGAGGGGGGCGGAGGGTCTGTTCCTGCAGGTCGGGGTGGGGGTGGGGGTGGGGGGTCTGGTACTGTACCTTTTGTTCTGGCTGGCTTTGGGCTCGGTCCGGGCCGATCCAGAAGGGTTGAAGGCCAAAGGCCACTCCATCAGAGGATTCCTACCGAACCGGAACCGGTAGCCGTCACAGGCCTCCACACCGGGGAGCTGGGGGCGGGGCATAGCACATCACCTGACTGTGTGCTACACAGTGTGTGTCACACTGTGTATCTTACAGAGTGTGTTACAGTGTGTTGCAGAGTGTGTTACAAAGTGAGCGACAGTGTGTTACATAATGTGTTACAGAGTGTTACATAGTGTATTGCAGTGTGTTACTCACAGACTCGACGATCCGGGTCACAGCAGACGAGGTCAGACCAAACAGGTCTTCTCCTTTCAGGTAAACTGGAAACAGTTTCAAAGTCCCAGACCTGGACCTAATGAGGGCCAGAGGGTCCAGGATCTGGTCCCACACCGCTGGGGGGACAGAGACCTGTTACACTGACTGCTCACAGAAGAGGAGGACCCCCCCCCCCAGGTTAGGCCGACTTACCTTTGGGCGTGTCCCCCGTCAGGACCAGGTCTTCATGGCCCCGCTCCACCACCTTCACCTTGAACAGCGGCCTGCCATCCTTCTCCTCGATGGAGCACATGTACTTACAGCGCCTGTAGGATGGCAGACACACTCCCTCAAGTCCCTGGACACTGTGGACAGCAGGGTCTAGACCCGGTCCCCGGAAACACTGAATGCCTCGTACAGACTGACAGAATTCACTGACGCTCCCTGAACGCCTCATGGTCGAGGTGGGCTATACGTATGGCCCCTGAAAGCCCCGTCCCCCAGGCGGCATCAGTCACCTGTTGCTGTGGCGCATGCTCCAGTAGATGCGGTTGGCGTGGTAACCGACGGGGAAGATCGCGGCGTGGTTGTGGAAGGAGCTCATCTGGTGTGGGAGGAGCCGGCCCACGGCGCGGAACAGCAGCCCGCCAACCCGGAACGTGTGCTGACGTTCGCCACGCTGCACAACGCCGGCAATCTGCCGTGCCTCGTCCCGCTGCACAAACACCCGGCGGAACACGGCGAAGCACCGCAGCTCCGAGTCGTACGGGTCACAGGACGACGCCCCGAGGTCGGAGGTCAGACCAGGGGTGGAGGAGGGGGAGGAGCCACTGAAAGACCCCGACCTCGGCTTGTGGAGGTGACACAGCATGGTCTTATCCTAGAGGGGGGAGGAGGGAATGTCAGTCCCTCGGACCTGTGTGTCTCTCACTTGTCTAACACCCGTCTCTCCACGTGTCTCACCTTGAAGAAGGTGCAGCTGG
Source organism: Lipophrys pholis (assembly GCF_963383615.2). Classification (NCBI taxonomy): domain Eukaryota; kingdom Metazoa; phylum Chordata; class Actinopteri; order Blenniiformes; family Blenniidae; genus Lipophrys; species Lipophrys pholis. The sequence goes on along the minus strand of NC_137648.1, from coordinate 22,378,488 downwards.
CCTGCAGGGCGCAGGTGAAATGGTAGGTGTTGGTGCAGCGCAGCCGGTTGCAGCCAGTGGTGGCCCCGGTGCGCTGGCAGTGGACGCAGCGCAGCGTCAGTCCTCTCCTCAGAGCCAGCTCCACGTTGATCAGGGCGCCGGCCTGCGTCTCGTACACCTCGCTGGACCACAGCGCGCAGTTCAGGTGCACCTGAGCCAGAGGGGAGATGCCAGGTGAACCTCACTTAATTGGACCGTGAGGGTCCCCGGGGGGGCCGGACTTTCTGGGGCCGGGGACTCACCCACAGGTCCAGGTCCAGGTTGAGAAGCCGGGCCGGGCCGTCTGTCTGTCCATCCCCCTGCTGGTGACAGAAGCAGCAGCGCCGCTGGTCTCTGGGTAGCGGATCAGGACGCAGGCACGTCCCCAACTTCTGCAGCAGCACATCGATCTCCTCCTCTGTTGGCACGGCGACGGCCTGGTTAGGAACGTAAGGCCCCCTGGGAAACAAGACGCTACATGAGTTAGCATGCTAAAGACGACTGCTCAGCCGGACATGAGTATAAAATCTAACGCGATGTGATGCTAACATGCTAACCTGCTCAGGGAGATGCTAACACTCCAGCGTCTCCAGCGAGGACTTCTGCCCCTCTTCAGGTACCTTGACGACAGCAGGTCTTCGCCACCTGGGACCGCCCTTGGGCGTGGCTTCAGCTTCACCTTAACCTGTGGACCAATGAGAGCGTCCGTCATCTCATCAGCTGATTGGTAGAAGCCCAGCAGATGTCCGTCGGCGAGCTCTTACCTTGAGGCTGTCCACACGGGGTTTAGTCTCTGTGGTGATGGTGGAGGCGGGTGGGAAGGAGAGAGGCGGGGAGGAGGAGGAGGAGGGGGGAGGAGTGTGAGGGAGGGCGTGGACGGGGATGGAGGACATGTTGTTGTTGTACTGGTGCTGCACTCCGGGAGTTGGACACTCTGAGCCAGGCGCCATGACGAGAACGGCACTTTGATCATGTGATCTTACTTGGATCCCTGCAGACCTCTGAGCCTCAGAACAGCCAGGACTGCAGAACACCTCCTGACACACAGACACACACACACACAAAGTGACACGGTGTCCTGTTGGTCCTCAGGAGGCCACGCCTCCTCCTGACTCACCTGTTTGAGCTCTCTGATGATGCGAACTGCATTTCCCAGCAGGCCCTTGCAGAAGCTGCAGCGCTGCGCCGAGCTGCCATGTTGGATGAGGTTCATCCTGACAGCTGCAGAGGAGAACACACACTGTGGCCGGGTCGCAAGTCCAAGTACACAAGTATCTACTCAGGTACTTGTGAGTACGTTCTCAAAAGCACGGACTGTGGAATTATCTTGTTATGGGTAATTTGGCTTCCCAAGTCGACACAAGTTCAGCCTCGATGCATCCGGGATAAATTGGGTGGAGCCAGAACACATCCGGGTATTTCCTGCATACTCGGCAAAATGTGTACTTCTGTGTACTGTGGATCAGTACTTGATCTCCGACTGATGATGTGTCACAAGTACGCCAGGATACAAATATGACGAGTATGCATGTTGAGAAACAGCCATTGTGTGTGTGCTTGCGTGCGCGAGTGCGTGTTTGTGTGTGTACAGACCTCCTGGTCTCTGTAGTCTGCAGCCAGTAGAACTCTGTGCAGACAAAAACTGAGTTAGACAAAAATAAAATACTCCCCCCCCCCCCCCCCCACCCCACTACTGCCCCCCCGCTCACCTGGTTCACCATGGCATTGAGTGGGCCCCCAGGGCTCAGCTGATATTCTGGCAGGACAGAGACTCTCAGGAGCTGAGCCACGGCCGCCATGACACCTGGAACATTCTGGAACAGCAGTGATGCATCAGTGGGCGGAGCTATCAACACTGACTGTCCAGCTACCAACGCCAAGTAATGGAGTACTCACTACAATCTACTGAGTACTGGAGTATAAAGTATTTCAGTACTGTAAAACAGGAAGAGGTTTACCTGAGAGGCCACAGGGTTCAGGGTTATTGCTATGGTAACCAGGTCAGTGGTGGAACAGGAGGGAGGAGCCTGAAAGTTTGGCTCCGCCTTCACTTCCTGCTTGACTACAGATCCTGAACAGAGAGAGACAGACAGAGGAAAAGAGAGAGACACACACAGAGACAGAGGAAGAGAGAGACAGAGAGACAGAGAGAGACACAGAGGAAGAGAGAGAGACACACACAGAGACAGAGAAAGAGAGAGACAGAGGTTAGAGTTTCCTGGTGGGGGGTGGGGGGTTTACCTGTTGCCCTACTGACTGACCTTTGCCCCAGGCACAGGGGGTGAGGGGGAATGTGGGCGAGGGACACGGCGATGGCGTCTCCAGCTTGATGGATGACAGGTCGGGGTACCTGCTGATCTCTGCGTCCGCCAGGCTCTCCGGAGACGAAGACGGGACGAAGCTGTCCAGGCTGTCCTGGACCCTGGGGGGGCGGAGCCAACCGGTCACACTGTGACATCGCAACATCACCTGGGGTGGGTGGGTGGGGCTTACCCAGCTCTCGGTCATTATCGGGCGGGGCTTACCTAGCTCTTGGTCATTATCGGGCAGGGCTTACCCATGCTCCTAGTTATGGGGCGGGGCTTACCCAAGCTCCTAGTTATGGGGCGGGGCAGCTCAGTGGGTGGGGCCAAACTAAGCACATCCTGGTTGTTGTGGGACGGGGCCGCTGGGTGGGCGGGGCTTACCTGAGCTCCTCCTGGTTGTTGTGAGGCGGGGTCGGCAGAGAGGCAGGAACATCCACAGTCTTGGAGGCATGGCTAAGGGCCAGAAGCTCCTCCCCTTTGTGCTTCAGCGCCGCCGCTGCTTTCCCTGAAGGAGAAACAGCCAGTGACGCTCTGGGTCCGGTGAAGCTGCCGGGACGGTTCCGGTCGGCTCTGTACTTACCGTGGTGCTCGTTCTCATCCTTCAGCTCGTCTGCGGTGGCGAAGCCATTCAGCAGCTTCTGCCGGGCGACCGGCGGCGGCGTGGGCGGCAGAGAGGCCGGCGGTGTGGGGGGGTTACTGAGGTTATTCTGCTGCAGGGAGACAGTCTCTCATTGCAGTGGCAGGACTGTACCACTGCATTGTACCACTTAACCACTGTACCACTGCATTGTACCACTGTACCGCAGAGCGTAGAACCACAGACAGTAGAACCACAGACAGTAGAGTCAGACAGTGGAACCACAGACAGTTTAACCACAGACAATAGAACCACATACAGTGGAGTCAGACAGTAGAACCACAGACAGAACCAGACAGTACAACCACAGACAGTAGAAGTCACAGAGAGTAGAACCAGACAGAACCACAGACAGTAGAGTCAGTACCTTGTAGATGAAGTGAGAGTAGAAGTCGGTGACTCCGTCCAGACTTCCGTTACCGAAGGAGCCGCTCAGTCTGGAGTCTCTTCCCAGAGATGAGCTGCCGAACGGCGGGAACAGACCCAGATCCACCCCCAGAACCGGCTCCATGAGGGGCAGTACAGACAGCTGGAACAGTACAGAGACCGTCAATACAGAGACCGTCAATACAGAGACCATTGGTACAGAGACTGTCAGTACAGACCGTGTCGGTACATAGACCATCGGTACAAACCGTCAGCACAGAGACCGTCAGTACAGAGAAGTCGGTCTGTACTGGTTCTAGCTGGTTGTGTCAGTTGTCTTGCTGACTGTATGCGGATGCTGTTTGAAAAGGGGGCGGGGCTCCACCTGTGCGTTGGGGGTGGAACTCTACCTGTCTGTTGGGGGGGTTGGAGGAGGTGCTGGAGGGTGTGGAGTGCAGAGTCTCCTCCTCCTCCTCCTTCCTCCTCCTCTTGTGTTTGGGCGGCGCACGGTCCCGGTCCGGCCGGCCCGCCCTCTTGCAGCGCTGTAGTTTCTTCTTGTGGTCTGGACAGTCCGTCGCCCCCTGTAGGAGGAACCGGGTCAGCGTCACGTCACATGCAGCTGCTCCTCAAACACTTCACTCTGACAGTACTCCTCACCATGTTGCCGTGGGAACCGGGCCCCTCCTCCTCTTCGGACCGCACGCTGTCAGTGGAGAGCTGATGGCAGGCGGTGGGCGGGGCCTGGGTGTTGGGTAACGGCGTGGTGGGCGGGGACATCTTGTCCTTCAGAAGGTGTCTCAGCAGCTCCTTCCCCGCGTCGTCTCCTTGTAGGGGGGAGGACAATGACCCCTCCTCCATCTTCACCACTCCTCCCCCACAGGCTCCGCTCTCCTCACGCTCTTCCTGCAGGGAAACAGGCCGCTGAGATACAGAGTATAGCAGTACTACTATTTTTGCTGCAGGACTAATGCTGCAGCAATTCTGTTAGTATTACAATCCTGCGGTACTACAGACAGAGAGTAGCGTTGAACCAGCGTACCTTGACCTCCAGGGGCGCTCTCCGTGCATCCGTGCCCAGGGCCGAGGCTCGGTGCTGGGCTGCGGGGACGAAGGACAGCTGCCTCTCCAGCTCGGACGATGGAGCCAGGCCAAAGAGGGAGGCCTCTGATTGGTCCATGCTGCCCCGTGTGGGCGTGGAGCACAAGGTGCGCGGAGCTGTGATGTCATTGCAGAGGGACGCAGTGTCTTCTCCGTCCCTCCTCCTGCTCCTCTTCTTCTTGGGTTTGTCGTCAGGGATGACGTCCGAGTAGAGCTGGAGCAGGGAGGTGGGGCCTCCGGAGGGGGCAGGGCCTGGAAAGGATGGGGACAAGGAGGACTGACCTCCGGGACGAGACGGGGCCTGGGGCCGGGGCCTGGACCCCAGGGTGACCACAGGGACCGGGTGGGGTCCGGGGTGCCGGGGGGCTCCTGTGAAGCCTGCATGAGGGCCTGGCTGCTGGGGGAGCAGTGCCCCCACCTGGCCTGGCAGGGACTGCAGGAAATCGTGGGGCAGCTCCGAGCTGAAGTAAGGGATCTGGGTCAGACTGTCCCCCCCAGGGACCAGTGAGGGGCCTGCTGGACCAGGTCTCGGTGTTGGTCCGACCAGGGATGCCGACACATTTCCAGGCCCCGGGAGTCCCTGTTGCTCCAGGTCCAACCTCTGCTGCAGGGCCCGGTGCCGCTCCACCTGGGGACCCACAGAAACAGACACTGACTGGGCCCGTCTGTCCACTGGCACTACCAGTACCAGTACCAGCCCACTGGCATCACCTCTTATTGTGTTCCAGGTACTGTCAGATGAGTCAGAGCGTCTCATTCATTTTTAAAACGTGATCACAACCAGAACACTGACAAACAGGTGAAGCAAAGAAATAAACCATAAAGAGAAGAGAGTTGCAGGATTCAGGCGCCAGAGCGACCAGCTGACCAGAGGGTTCAGGAGCTAGAGCGACCAGAGGGTTCAGGAGCTAGGGCGGCCAGCCGACCAGAGGGTTCAGGAGCTAGAGCGACCAGAGGGTTCAGGAGCTAGAGCGACCAGCCGACCAGAGGGTTCAGGAGCGAGAGCAACCAGCTGACCAGAAAGTTCAGGAGCTGGAGAAACTAGCTGACCAGAGGGTTCAGGAGCTAGAGAAACCAGCCGACCAGAGGGTTCAGGAGTTAGAGCGACCAGCCGATCAGAAAGTTCAGGAGCGAGAGCAACCAGCTGTCCAGAGGGTTCAGGAGCTAGAGAAACCAGCCGACCAGAGGGTTCAGGAGTTAGAGCGACCAGCCGACCAGAAAGTTCAGGAGCGAGAGCAACCAGCTGACCAGAGGGTTCAGGAGCAAGATCAACCAGCTGACCAGAGGGTTCAGGAGCTAGAGAAACCAGTCGACTAGAGCAGTGGTCCCCAACCCCCGGGCCGTGGATCAATTGGTACCGGGCCGCACAAGAAATAAATAAGTACTTCCGTTTTACGTATCATCTGTGTCTAAACGATCTTTTATTTTGAAAAATGACCGGATTCTCTCGGTTACGCCAAAGTTTAACCTTACTTTGAACGGCCGGTTCACAACGATGTCCAGCGGAAATGTTCAATTTTCATTTCTTCTGCTAGCGTTACTGCTTTTAGTCGAATGGTGACCGTCGAAACGCTTCTCCCACTCGTTCTTTGTGCGATGATCCACTGCTCGAGATTTTGCGTTATGGTGAGTTAAAATTTTCTTTCACTCTATGTTCATTTTTGTGGCGTATCTGTATCAGATTTGGAAACGTTAACATAGCGACCAGAGTCAGCGAGTGTTCGGCTGACGGTTCAAACTGGCAACCCCCCCCCCCCCCCCCGGGCTGCGGTAAAATTATCAAGCGTTGACCGGTCCGTGGTGATAAAAAGGTTGGGGAGCACTGGACTAGAGGGTTCAGGAGCTAGAGAAACCAGTCGACCAGAGAGTTCAGGAGCTGGAGAAACCAGCCAACCAGAGGGTTCAGGAGCAAGATCAACCAGCCAACCAGAGGGTTCAGGAGCTGGAGAAACCAGCTGTCCAGAGGGTTCAGGAGCTGGAGAAACCAGCCGACCAGAGGGTTCAGGAGCTGGAGAAACCAGCTGTCCAGAGGGTTCAGGAGCAAGAGCAACCAGCCGACCAGAGGGTTCAGGAGCAAGAGCAACCAGCCGACCAGAGGGTTCAGGAGCAAGATCAACCAGCCGACCAGAGGGTTCAGGAGCAAGAGCAACCAGCCGACCAGAGGGTTCAGGAGCAAGATCAACCAGCTGACCAGAGGGTTCAGGAGCAAGAGCAACCAGCTGACCAGAGGGTTCAGGAGCGAGAGCAACCAGCTGACCAGAGGGTTCAGGAGCAAGATCAACCAGCTGACCAGAGGGTTCAGGAGCTAGAGAAACCAGCCGACCAGAGGGTTCAGGAGCGAGAGCAACCAGCTGACCAGAGGGTTCAGGAGCAAGATCAACCAGCTGACCAGAGGGTTCAGGAGCAAGAGCAACCAGCCGACCAGAGGGTTCAGGAGCGAGAGCAACCAGCTGACCAGAGGGTTCAGGAGCAAGAGCAAACAGCCGACCAGAGGGTTCAGGAGCGAGAGCAACCAGCTGACCAGAGGGTTCAGGAGCGAGAGCAACCAGCTGACCAGAGGGTTCAGGAGCTAGAGAAACCAGCCGACCAGAGGGTTCAGGAGCTAGAGCAACCAGCTGAGCAGTATTTGGCTGCTTAAGCAGCAGCAGCTCCAGGTCAGGTCAGTTTGAGGCAGCGAGCCTCCAGACGTCATTTGGATGGATGAAAAAACAGTGCAGGGTTTGTTCAAAGCCATTTATAATGTGTTCAGTAGAACCTGGGACGAGGAACCTGATCAGAGTGGACACATCGTCCTGCACCCAGAGTTGTCTGTATGTGGCTTCTAAAGATAAATTTCATTTAGTGTTTGTTTTCTACACCTCTTTGTACATATTATATACATCTTTATACTGGTTAAGTTATGTGCTTTTAAATAAGTATGTTTCTTTCGTATCATATTATTTGGTGTTTGGTTCCTACAATATCTTCACAATGTAGTATTTAGTCCTCCACAATGCGTTATGCACCATTTAAGGTCTATTTTTTCAAAACTTTCCAGTGTTAGTATATACAGGACTGTCTCAGAAAATTAGAATATTGTGTTAAAGTCCTTTATTTTCTGTATTGCAACTAAAAACATGACAATGTCATACATTCTGGATTCATTACACATCAACTGAAATATTGCAAGCCTTTTGTCGTTTTAATATTGCTGATTATGGCATACAGCTTAAGAAAACTCAAATAGCCTATCTCAAAATATTAGAATATCATGAAAAAGTATACTAGCAGGCTATTTAACTAATCACTTGAATCGTCTAATTAACTCGAAACACCTGCAAGGGTTTCCCTGAGCCTTTAAAAACACTCAGCTTGGTTCAGTAAACTAAATCACAAGTATGGGGAAGACTGCTGACCTGACTGCTGTCCAGAGGACCATCATTGACACCCTCCATCAGGAGGGTAAGACTCAAAAAGAAATTTCTAAAAGAGCAGGCTGTTCACAGAGTGCAGTTTCAAAGCACATTCACAAAAAGTCTGTTGGAAGGAGGAAATGTGGCAGGAAACGCTGCACAACCAAGAGAGAGGACCGCAGCCTTAACAGCATTGTGAAGAAGAGCCGCTTCCAGAATTTGGGGGAGCTTCAAAGACAGTGGACTGAAGCTGGAGTCCAGGTATCAAAAGCCACCGTTCACAGACGTGTCCGGGAAATGGGCTACAATAGCCGTATTCCCATGGTCAAGCCACTCCTGAACTCAAGACAACGGAAGAAGCGTCTGACTTGGGCTATGGAAAAGAAGCACTGGACAGTTGCAGAGTGGTCCAGAGTCCTGTTTTCAGACGAAAGCAAGTTTTGTATTTCATTTGGAAGTCAAGGCGCTAGAGTCTGGAGGAAGGCTGGAGAGGAGCACAATCCAAGTTGCTTGAAATCCAGTGTGAAGTTCCCACAGTCAGCAATGGTTTGGGGAGCCATGTCAGCTGCTGGTGTTGGTCCACTGTGTTTCATCAAGTCCAGAGTCAATGCAGCTGTGTACCAAGAGATTTTAGAGCACTACATGCTTCCATCTGTTGAAAAGCTCGATGGAGATGATGATTTCATTTTCCAGCATGATCTGGCACCTGCCCACAGTGCCAAAACCACCAGTAACTGGTGTACTGACCATGGCATTACTGTCCTCGATTGGCCTGCCAACTCCCCTGACCTGAACCCCAGAGAGAATTTGTGGGGTATTGTGAAGAAGAAGCTGAAAGACAGCAGACCCAATAATGCAAATGAGCTAAAGGCCGCTATTGAAGCATCCTGGGCCTCCATAACTCCTCAGCAATGCCACAGGCTGATTGCTTCCATGCCACGCCGCATTGATGCAGTAATCCGTGCAAAAGGGTTCCCAACCAAGTACTGAGTGCATTAATTGACATTTTCAAATGTTTGATTTTGTTTTGCTGTTATAAATCTTTTTTTTTTACTTGGTCTGAGGAAATATTCTAATTTTTTGAGATAGGATATTTGAGTTTTCTTAAGCTGTATGCCATAATCAGCAATATTAAAATAATAAAAGGCTTGCAATATTTCAGTTGATGTGTAATGAATCCAGAATGTATGACATTTTTGTTTTTTTAATTGCATTACAGAAAATAAAGACCTTTATCACAATATTCTAATTTTCTGAGACAGTCCTGTGTATATATATATATATATATAAATAGTTATTTTTATTTTATATTTATTTGATGTTATGATTGTATAGCAATAATAAAAATATATATTTGACCACTGTTTCCTGCCCAAATGCTTGTAGTACTAAGGTCAGTAGCCCCCCCCCCCCAGAGGAAACAATGCAAGCGCAGTAGTCCCGACAAAGAGCCCTGAGGAACCCCGTGGAGACTCTACCTCCTGCATGAGCTGCACTCGCTGCCTCTCCTGCTGCTCCCTCAGCCGCTCTCTCCGCTCCCTCTCCTGGAAGCCTTCGCTGAACGGGTTGTTGTCGTCAAAGTTCACCTGCGGAGGACAAACACACCTGAGTTACATCAGCTGTTAGCACTGTGTGCAAGATGCTCTATAATCTGACGTTAAAGGAGGAAGATGCTCTATAATCTGGATGTTAGAGGGGGAAGATGCTCTATAATCTGATGTTGATTCAGGATTAATGAGGATCCTCATCCAGTAAACAGGAGTTTGGTCAGGTAGTAAATGGTAAAGCAAGAACTAGTGCTAAAGCTAACTCGGGAACCTTTCACATTTGAACCGATACGGTACCGATACAAGTTACCTGGGAATCGAGACCGGTACTAATCGATACCAATTTTCAGTACTTTTGTGCATTTATGTTAATAAATGTTAATTTATTTATTTAAAAAAAATTGTATATTTATTTCTGAATATATAAACTAACAATTATTTCAAAACGACATCCAAATGTTTATATTGTATCATCGAAGTCCTCCAGTCCCCTCTGGAACTCTGAGGCTCCATGGAGGAAGTTTAAACTCGTTAGCATCTGCTCTGCCTGGAGAAACATCTGGTGCTGAACCAGGCTCTTCCTCACATTACAAGTTTTCCCGCCTCATACTTCACCTCGCAAATATTTCAGCCAGCGTAATCTGCAAAGGCGTAGACGTCATTACACTGGTGTGCTGCAACGCTGCATTCAGGTCCGGCTCGCAAAATCTCCTCCTCTTCCTCTCTCAGTCACAAGGAGGCGCTCAGGTACCAAACCATGGTACCGTTTGGTTTATGTGTGTGTGTGTGTGTGTGTGTGTGTGTGTGTGTGTGTGTGTGTGTGTGTGTGTGTGTGTGTGTGTGTGTGTAGGACCAGGTTCAGTGAGTGACAGAACCTTACCTGAGGTTTGGAGGCGTTTCCCTCCGTGGCCCCGCTGGGGGGAGTTGAGGTGTGTGGGGGGGCGGCCCTCTGTCCCATCATGCCCGGGGCCCAAACTGGTACAGGGTGGCCGGGATGGGGCCCCCTGGTGGGCGTGCTCAGACGGGCCTGAGGACTGGGTGGGGCCAAGTGAGTGGGCATGGCCAGATGGGCCTGAGGACTGGGTGGGGGTAGGTGAGTGGGCGTGGCCAGATGGGCCTGAGGACTGGGTGGGGCCATATGAGTGGGCGTGACCAGATGGGCCTGAGGACTGGGTGGGGCCATATGAGTGGGCGTGACCAGATGGGCCTGAGGACTGGGTGGGGCCATATGAGTGGGCGTGGCCATATGGGCCTGAGGACTGGGTGGGGCCATGTGCGTGGGCGTGGCCAGATGGGCCTGAGGACTGGGTGGGGCCAGAAGAGCATGAGGACTGGGCGGGGCCAGGTGAGTGGGCGTGGTCAGAAGGGTCTGAGGACTGGGTGCGGCCAGGTAATTGGACGGGGCCAGATGGGTCTGGGGACTGGGCGGGGCCAGGTGAGTGGGCGTGGTCAGGTGGGCCTGAGGACTGGGCGGAGCCAGATGGGCCTGAGGACTGGGTGGGGCCAGGTGAGTGGGCGTGGTCAGATGGGCCTGAGTCACATGAGCGGGCGGGGCTAGGGCAGGCTGAGTCAGTCTATGCTGCTGTTTGGAGCGGTAGTCTTCAATCAGCTCAGCGTGGTCCTTCTGCTGCTTCCTGATCTACACAAACACACGAAGAGGGATCAACGCAAACTAAAGTGTGCTGGAAGACACGAGTGTGTGTGTGTGTGTGTGTGTGTGTGTGTGTGTGTGTGTGTGTGTGTGTGTGTGCGTGTGTGTCTGTTTTTGTATACCTGCTCCAGCTGCTTCTGCACCGCCCCCTGCTGCTCGCTGATGGAGCGAAGCTGAGCGGCGTCCTCCTCAGGGACGACCCTCCCGGCCCTCTTGGCCGTCCTCTGCTTGGCGGACAGAGCCTTTCTGGCTTTACGGTGGCCGGCGATCTGCTCCTCCAGGAGGCGCTGCTGCATCTGCAGGAGGCGCTGCGTCTCCCCAAGCCACTCCTCGTACTGCCGGCGCTGCGACTCGTCTGATGAGAGACGGAGGACCAACTGTGAGGCCGCTGGTTGCCAGGCCGCTAGTTGCTCGTTACCTGATGCTGTGCTCACACAAGATACTCACTGACAAAGGACGCTCCGAAGCTCGGGGGGAGGGGACGGACCAGCTGGGGGGGACTCTTCACTTCCTGTGTGAGAGAGAGAGGCAGAGAGAGAGAGAGAGAGAGCGAGAGAGAGATGTCAACATGTAGAACCACTGGATTATATTACTTTGACCTCCAGTACCACTGTGACAGGAACTCCTGACAGGAACCAGCAGGAGAGATCCCATCACTCTAATGTGAGTTTCTGTTCATGGAACCATTCTTAGTCTGGTTCTGCAGACAGTCTCCTTTATAATAGTGATAGTGACTTCTGGGTCACTCCTCATGTGGTTGACCGGTCGGCTCACTAAGTAGTTGTTACCTTTTATCATTTTATTGCTTTTCTCTCTTTTTATATTGTTTGGACACCTGGGACTGTTTTCGATCCTATCTCTGCAACGTGCACACGAGTGGATCACTATTTGGTGGGCATGGGATCCAGCCAGCAGATTACATACTCCATGGACTTACTACTCTAACTGCGGCGACCTGCTTCAGCCCGTCATCGTGTGCTCATTACGCAACAAGACTGATGAAATGCAAGCCGATGCGGCGTATCCGCACCACTACAGGTCTGCTGCAATCCTGGCATTCACTGAAACCTGGTTGAGCAGCAATGACAATGACGGTTCTCTACTTATTGATGGCTTTGGGATGCCAATCGGGCTGGACCGTGACAGTCGGCTGACGGGCAAGAAACATGGCGGCGGTGTATGCCTCTTTGTAAACAAACAGTGGCGCTCTATTGCGAAAGTGAGGGAGAGACTGTTCACCACGCACATTGAACTCCCTTGGTCCCTTTTGTCTCTCAAGGGAATTCCCACAGCTAATATTTATTCTGGTATATATCCGTCCTCAAGAAAAGGCTGATGCAGCTGTAGACACGTGACGACTGTTCTCAACAGACCGGAACTAATGTCTCCTGACTAACCAACATTCATCCGTGGCGGTTTTAATCACTGCAGTGCTGACAACAAAACTTTTAAAGGTTTCTATCAATGTCATCTGTACAACCTGCATGGGGAAGACCCTTGATAAATGCTTTGGATCTGTTCCCACTGCATATAAATCTGTTGCACCTCCCACCACTGGGGTCTGCAGCTCACACCACCATTCTGCTGGCACCAGCTTATATACCTGTTGTGAGGTGGCAGAGAAGCTTGTTAAAAATGTCAAGCAATGGACGAGTGACAGTATTGACAAGCTGCAGGGATGCTTCAAAACCACTGAATGGCGCACCCTAGTGGCTCCCTCCAGCAACATCGATGAGCAGGTGGACACTGTGACATCACACAGGTACATCTCAAAAAATTTGAAGATCATGAAAATGTTCAATATTTTTTGTCACTCATTTCAGAAAGTCAAACCCATATATGATAAAGGCTCATGACAGTGAAATACTTCAAGCCATTATTTCTTGAAATGTTGATGATTATGTCTTACAGAGAGTTAAAACCCAAAAAATCAGTGTCTCAGAAAGGCCTTCTCTCTGGGGTTCAGGTCAGAGAGACAAAAAACATTGAGCATTTTCATGATATTCAAATTTTTTGAGACGTACCTGTAGATCACCTTTTGTTTGGACATCATCATCCCCACCAAAACACTCACCATTCTTCCCAACAACAAACCACGGGTGACAAAAGAACTCAAAGCTCCCGTCAACAACAAACTCTGGTTCTGACAGTGAGAAAAAGGAGGTCAAAAAAGAGGTGAAGCGTGCCATAAAAGTTGTCAAGCTCAAGTACAGGGACAAAGTTGAACAGAAATTAAACAGCGGGGACCTACGATCAGCCTGGCAGGGCCTCAGAAATATGGCAGCTGTGAACACTACCTCCACCTGTAAAGAAGTCCTCCAGGTTGAGGGCAGCAGTCCAGCATCACGACCTGATGACCTCAACTCCCTTTTCATTAGATTTCAGTCAGACAACAGCCCCCAGCTGGAAACAACCATCTCCTGGCTGAACAGCAGCGGCGGTGTGGTGAGAGGATTTAAAGGGACTAAAGTCAAAACAACACCGGGACCTGACAATATCTGTGGCCGCACCCTGAAGCACTGTGCTGAGCAGCTGGGTGGAGGATTTCAGCTCCTCTTTCAGAACTCTGTTGCTTCCTGCTCGGTCCCCCAGATGTGGAAGCACTCAACTGTAATCCCCATCCCCTAAAAAAGCACTGTGAGGGTACCAAACAACCTCAGACCTGTTGCTCTGACGTCTCTGGTGATGAAAGCCTTGGAGAGGATTGGTAAACATCATGTCATCACAGCAGCAGGTTCTCAGCTTGACCTGCTCCAGTTTGCATATTGAGCAGGAAGAGGGGTGGATGATGCTGAAGCTCATACCAGACACAAACACCTGGAAACCCCCAACACAATAGCTCGGCTGTTGTTTGCCGATTTCTCCTCTGCTTTTAACGCCCTGCAGCCACACATTTCAGCAGGAAGACTCACCACCCGCTTCCATCTTGATGACAGGCTGGTCCTGTGGATCCTGGTTGTTCTCACCAACAGGCCAACGAGTGTTCTGGTCAACAACATGTATTCTGATGTCATCTCCACATCGACTGGCTCACCACTGGGCTGTGTTCTCTCCCCTCTTCTGTTCATCCTCTACACCGATGAGTGCAGATCAACCCTCCAGAACTGCCACCTGGTTAAGTTCACTGAAGACATGGTCCTCCTGTCGCTGCTGTCCGGCTTATCAAACCATCATGACTCCACTCTCACCCACTTTGTGAACTGGTGTGTGAGACCGTGCCTTGAACTAAATGTGAGCAAAACCAAAGAGATGGTAGTGACCTTCTCTAACAGACAGAGGGCGCTGGCTGAGGCTGCAGTCACCACCATTCATGGGGAGCCTGTGGAGGTGGTGGAACAATACAAATACCTGGGCATAGTTTTCGACCAGCAGCTGAGGTTTGAGCTTAACACAGACGAGATTCTGAAAAAATGCCTCAATGACAGTATCTCCTGTGGAAGCTCAATTCCTTTGGCGTGAGCAAAAACATCCTCACAACTTTTTTATCACTCATTCGTAGAGAGCGTCATCACCTTCTCCTTCACCTGCTGGTTCCACTCCATCTCCATACAAAATAGAAACCGGCTGGTGGGTGTTGTGGAAGACCTGCTCCAGAATGATGGAGCTTCCTGTCAGAGCCCCCTCCACCCTTTGTAAGCAACAGACTGTGAGGAAGGCCAGCAAGATCCTTCGGGACCCGTCACAGCCACTGTTTGGTTCTTTCCAGAGGCTCCCTTCCGGATGTCCCCTTCCCTGCCCAGCCTGTCGGACTCAAAGGAGGAGGGAAACTTTTGTCCCTAGAGCGGTCCTTCTCCTCAATGCTCAAGCCAAGCCTGACCCACTGTCTCCCTGCCGGCACTCACACAGCCCCCCAACCCCATGACCCCCCGACCCCCCAACACCATGACCCCCAACCCCTCCAATCCCATAACCCCCCAACCCCATGACCCCCCAACACCATGACCCTATGACCCCCGACCCATGACAGCTCACCCCCTCTCTCAGTGACCCTGAACTGAGCTCCACCTGTTTACTTTCTCCCTCTTTGCCAAGTTGCTGGACCACAATATTTATTGGATTTATGATATCTATTATGTGGTTTGTGTGAACTTTCACTGTGTTATGGTTTTTAAGTTATGTCTGTGCTTACATGACTACTCAGCGTGGGCTGTTTTAAATTGCCCCAAGGGGATAAATAAAGTATTTTGAATCTTGAATCTGAATCCTCTGACTCTGGTTCTGCAGGACGTACCTGTCCCAGCACGGGTGGAGGAGGTGGGGGCCCCTCTGGGGTCACTGGAGCTCCTGGGGTCTGCTGGAACCTGAGACACAGACATGGGGGTCAATCTGAGCCACGGCTCCACCACACTATGTGTCGGTATGGTATGGCATGGTATGTACGGTACGGTATGTAACAGTATGGTATGGTATGTACGGTACGGTATGTAACAGTATGGTATGGTACAGTATGGCATGGTATGTACGGTACGGTATGTAACAGTATGGTATGGTATGTACGGTATGGTATGTAACAGTATGGTATGGTACCGGTGGCACATACTGCACAGCTTCGGAGCAGAGACCTGGACCTACAGGGGCTCACCTGTTCAGGCTGAGGGGTCCCTGACTCATAACCTTATTGATCCCCTTCAGTGCCACCATCTTGGCCTTCATGATGGGATCTACACACAGACACAGACACAGACACAGACACAGACAGGTAAGAAGGTGTGCGTTTGTTTGGGGGGTAGTCATGTCTTGTTGGGGGGAGGGTGTTCAGGTCTTGTTGGGATGGGAGGGGGGGGTTCAGGTACTGTTGGGGGAGGGGGGTGATTTAAGTCTCGTTGGGAGGGGGAATTTAGGTCTTGTTGGGAGGGTGGGTTCAGGTCTTGTTGGGGGGGGGGTTACAGGTCTTGTTGGGAGGGTTACAGGTCTTGTTGAGAGGGTTACAGGTCTTGTTGGGCAGTTTCAAGTCTTATTGGGAAGGGGGGTTCAGGTCTCACCCATGTTGGGAAACCCGGGGGGGTCTGGACTGGTCTTATGCTGGATCAGGGCCTGCATGTGTTTCTGCTGCTGCTGCTCCTGCCGCTCCTGGTCCAGGAGGTCCTGCAGGAGAAGCGGCTGTTCCTCCAGGAGGAGAGGCCTGGACTTGTTCTGGGGGGAGGTTCTCGGGTCCAGGAGGCCAGGAGGGGGGGAGATGAGGGGGGCCGAGGAGGTCTGGGATGGTCCAAAGGGTCTCTGCTGGAACAGGGATAGACCTGGAGACAGGAAGAGACCGGGGGCGGACCAGGAGCAGACCAGGAGAAAACAAGAGGTGACATGAGGAGACCAGGAGGAGACAAGAGGCGACATGAGGAGACATGAGGAGACAAGAGGAGACAAGAGGAGACAAGAGGAGACAAGAGACCGACATGAGGATACCAGGAGGAGACAAGAGACCGACATGAGGATACCAGGAGGAGACAAGAGGCGACATGAGGAGACCAGGAGGAGACATGAGGAGACCAGGAGGACACAAGAGGAGAGCAGGAGACCAGGGGGAGACAGAAGACCAGGGGTAAACAGGAGGGACAGGAGGAAACCAGGAGGAGACCAGGAGGAGTCAGCAGAAGGTTCTGGTTGATCTTCCAGGTAAGTTCAAGACTACGTAGTGAGAACAAACCTCCAGACACTGTGGACTGAACCAGGCCTGATGGGGGGGCCTGATCCTGAGCTGGACCCAATGGGGGGGTCTGCTCCTGGGTCTGTGGGGGGAGGAGGAGGTGCTGAAAGAGTTTCTGTGGAATCATTGTTTCAGTGAGATGAAGAGAGGGGCACCTTAGAGAGGAGGCCTGGGTGTCCTGGTACTCCTGGGGGTCCGACCGCTGCCGGGGGTCTGCAGTTGGCCTCCTGCTTGACCTGCCACGCTGGGTTGGTCTGGGCCTTTTGGGGGCTACCTGGTCCTTCAGCCCTCCTGTCCTCGGCCGGCTCCCCTAAGTCCAGCTCCTCTGTAAACAGGTCCTTCTTGTCCTCCAGGTCCAGCTCAGGGTCGGCGTAGGCAATCAGGTCAAACTTCCCCGACAGCAAGAAGTCGTCCAGGTGGAGGTCCAGGTCTTCTTTACCTGAAACAGTCACATGGTCACACCTGGTCCACACCTCCAAACCTGGTACTCTCCTCCACACATGGTCCCCTCCTCCACACCTGGTCCCCTCCTCCACACCTGGTCCCTTTCTCCACACCTGGTCCCTTCCTACACAGCAACATGACCACAAACCCTAACGGAATACCGTATTGCCACCAACTGTAGTGGAATACCGTATTACCACCACCTATAATGGAATACCGTATTACCACCAACCCTAATGGAACACCGTATTACCATCAACTGTAATGGAATACTGTATTACCAATGACCCTAATGGAATACCGTATTACCACAGATGAGATGAAATATCGTATTACCATCGACTCTTAAGGGAATACCACCGACCCTAATGGAATACGGTATTACCACCGACCCTAATGGAATACCGTATTACCACCGACCGTATTTCCTACCATCTTCAGGGTCCAGGTTCAGGTTCAGGTCCACCAGGTCCTTCACCTCCACGTCCTCCAAGTCCTTCACAGCCGAGTCCTCCAGATGCTCCTCCAGTCCCGGGGCTCCTGGGAGCAGCGTTTCTGCTCCGGGCGCCACGGCGATCAGCTGGTCTCGCTGGTTCTGCTGACCTAGCTGCTCCACGCTGCTCACCACCATGTTGGTCAATGTGGGAGGAGCAACAGGGAGGGGCATCCTGAGGCGGTGCCGCAGCTCGATGTAGGGCCGTCCCATGATGCTGTGCTGCTGGAGGGGGAGGGAGCGGGGGAGAAAGGGCTGGGGGAAACCTGGCGGGGAGAGAGCCTCATTAGAAACGGGGGTGGCTCGCCTGACATCAGGTGGGTGAGGGTTCTTGCACCTGACATCAGGTGTGTGTGTGTGTGGGGGTTCTCTCACATGACATCGGGTGGGTGGGGGGGGGGTTTCTCTCATGACATCAGGTGTGTGGGGGGTTTTCTCTCACCTGACAGAATGTGGGGAGGGTTGACGGGCGGCAGTCTGATCTCGGTGAACTCTGCTGGTCTCATCTGGACCTGGACCGGAGCTGGACCCACCCCCTGAGGAGGACGCAGGAAGTCCTGTGGTCCAGCAGGAGCAGCAGACCTGGAGGAGACAAGAGGAGTCAGGGGAGTCCAACTCCTCAAACCAGGACCTGGACCAGGAAAAAGACCCAGGATGTGCTGTTCTTACCTCTGGGTTCGGGGGAGGGTCTGTCTGGGGAAGCTCAGGACCGGACTTCCGGGGTAGGGGGGCGGAGGACGTCCGAACAGGTCCGTTGGGTGAGCAGAAGAAGTAGAGTCCTGCTGGGTCCAGCTGTGGAGAAGGGGGGCAGGACCAGGACCAGTACCAACTTCCTTCTTCTGTTGCTGCTGCCTCAGGATGAGCTGGCGGAGCCGCTGCCGCTGGAACCAGATCACAGACACCTTGTAGTGGATTCTCTTTATATTGGCTTGATATTGATCAATTGGTCCATTGATTGATTGATTATTGTCCTGAACGTCTTGTATGAGACTGACCAGCGTGTTGATTGCTCTCAGAACATTGAGACGGAGGCCCCGCCTCCATGGCGACATTGAGACGGAGGCCCCGCCTCCCCGGCGCCAAACACCGTCAGCACAGCACCGGGTCAGAGATGCTCAATGCAACTGCCTACTGATTGGCTTATTGACAAGCTTGTTAAAAACACCTGTGCTGCTGCTCTGCAGGCATCGGGACTCAGACTTCTGGTGTTTGGTCTCCAGTTACCACGACAACCTAAACCTGGACCAGCTTGTACCTGGTTCAGGTTTAGGTTGTCAAACTAGTCCAGCTGAACCAGGTACAAACTAAACGAGCTGGCCCAGACTTCAGCTCAGTTGTGGTTCGGTTGGTTCTCTTGTCGTACGGAATGTTTCCGATGTTTCGGGTTCTACCTGTCGCAGTTTTTCCTCCGAGTCTCCGATCTGGGGCAGGATGCTGATTGGTCCGTCCAGCAGAGACGCGTCATTGGTGATCTTGTCAGGCGTCTGGTGACCCGGCTCGAAGGGGTCGTGACCCGGAGTCCGACTGGCCGAGGCAGGGAAGACGTCCTCCGAAGTCCCAGCATGCTTTGGGGTCTGGCTGCTGGGGGTCCTAGGGAAGTCCTGCGGTCTACCTGGAGACTGGAACCAAGAGGACTCGGTGAGATGGGGTCTCCGGGACCACCCGGGCAACACTGCTGAGGAAGGTACCTGGTCTGCACCAGGTCCTGGGCCCAGGGGGGACGTGGTCCCTGGGGACTGAGCGGGGGGTCGCGGTGTTCCCGGAGCTGAGGAATAGGGGTCCGACGTGGTGAGGTGGGCCCGGTCCAGGTCCAGGTCTAAGGGTCTACAGGAGTCCCTCCTTCCTCCTCCCGGGCTGCTCAGCACCTCCTGCTGGGGGGGCTGAAGGAGGGGCATGGGGGCCTTAAATACCCCCCCCGGGGGCAGATAGGGCTCCGTCCCGGATAGCAATCGGACATTCGTCCTCTGGAAGGTCTCAACAGACTGGAACCCCGAAGATGGACTCATCATGGACCTGGTCTGCTGCAGACCTGCAGGATGAGACCAGATGGTGGTCAGGAGGAGACCAGGAGGAGGTCAGGAGGAGGTCAGGAGGAGACCAGGAGGAAGTACAGTACCTGGTTGAACTCCAACGCTCCTGCAGGCTTGTGCGGTCTTGGAGTCCGCTGAAGAAGTGGAGGAGCCCAGGGCCTCTTGGAGCTGTGAGGAGGTGCTGAGGGAGTTCTGCTGGGGGCCAGGAGCTCCTCCCGGCTGTGAGGAGGTGGGGCGGTAGGAGTCCCAGGGGGAGGGAAGGAGGTGCTGGATGGACGGAGACGTCTCGGGGGAAAGACGTTCTCTCTGCTGCTGCTGCTGCTGCTCCTCCTGCTGCTGCTGCTCCTGCTGCTGCTGCTGATGTTGCTCCATCTTTACTGCCTCCAATTTCTGACACGCCTCCAACTTAGCCTGCTGCTTACTCTTCTGACGCATTTGCTGGCAGGACAGAGAGACAGACAGGTGAAGAGAGACAGAGAGAGGTGAGGAGAGAGAGAGAGAGAGAGAGAGAGAGAGAGAGAGCGAGAGAGAGAGCGAGAGAGAGAGAGACAGAGACAGAAACAGACAGATAGATAAATAGGGACAAGTGAGGAGAAGAGAGAGACAAGCAGGTGCAGAGACAGGCAGGTGAGAAGAAAGACAGAGAGACAGGTGAGGAGAGAGACAGACAGGTGAGAAGAGAAAGAGAGGGATGAGGAGAGAGAGAGAGACCGGTGAGAAGAGAGAGAGACAAATAAATAGAGAGACAGGCAGGTGAGGAGAGAGACAGACAGGTGAGGGGAGAAAGAGAGAGACAGACAGGTGAGGACCTGCTGACTCAGCTCACCTGTCTGAACTTCCACTCCTGCTCCTGTTCAGACTCTCTGGGCCTCAGCGGGTCTTTGAAGGTCAAGTCTGTGTCCATGGAGGCTGGGTCAAAGGTGGGCGGGGTCTGCAGGGGGGTCTGCAAGGGTGTCTGCAAGGGGGTCTGCAAGGGGGTCTGCAAGGGGGTCTGCAAGGGGGTCTGCAGGGGGGTCTGGGGGAGCCGTTTCAGGGGCTCACTGGTGGAGACCTTGCTGATTCGCTGAGCCGCCCGGTTGTCTCGAGCTTTTTGCTGCACACACAAAAACACTGTTATTACAATTAGTGTAATCACAGTACTCTGTACAGTGTGAGTACTCTGATTACAGGCTGAGTACAGGCTGAGTTAGGGATGGGGACCGAATGCGGTACCTTTTTAGGGACAAACCAGATTCTGTCAGTACTCCCGGGTACCAATTCAGGCAAAACCAAAGGGTTTCATGTGTGGGTCCGTGAGCGCCCCCTGGTGACTGAAGACTAAAACATCTGCGCTCTTATCTGAGCCGGACTTGAACACAGCGGCGCAGAGCGTCATGGCATCAGTAGCTGTTCAAGACGCTGTGCAGATTTTTCTCGCTGAAATATTTGTGAGGTGAAGGACGAGGCCAGTGGCGGGAAAACCTCTTATCTGAGGAAGATCCTGCTTCAGCACCAGATGTTTCTCTAGGCTGAACAGTTTGACTTTCGGCTCTATCATGACAGCTCTACAAACACAGCTCTACCATCACTGGTTTAATTTGAGTTCAGGGTTTTCATCTGGAAGAAATGTGACATTACAATACAGCTCGATGTTGTTTTCATTTATTTGTTAAAGTTTGTATGTTAAGGAATTAATAAGTTAAATTGAACACTTTTGGGATTTTGTCTAATTAACATATAAAAGTAACAAAAACGGTTCCCGTTGAGTAGCGGTATGGATTCCCAGGTACCAGGTATCGGTTCAAATGTGAAAAGTCCCATCCCTGGGCTGAGTACAGGGTGAGTACTCGGATTACAGGCCGAGTACACAGTATATCTACTCACCACATACGGTGCTCTGTCCTGAGCGCTGGCTTTCCTCCAAAGTTTAGCTATCTGCTTCATTCTAGTGGACAAATCTGACACACACACACACACCAGAGTTTAAAGTAGATGGGAGGCTGTGTGTGTGTGTGTGTGTGTGTGTGTGTGTGTGTGTACCAGGGTGCTGCTCCCTCAGCTGGGGGAAGTTAGTATTGCAGTAGAGAACAGGCGCGACGGTGGCCTGCTCTCCCAGACTCTCCTCCTTCTCCCACTTCAACACTCCTCTCTGTGCCGCGGCCTGGGGGTCCTGCTCGCCGCATCCTCCCAACGCCTGATTAGTTGAGGCTGACCCGGGGGTGGGACCAGGGCCCTGTGGGGGAGGGGCCACTCTGAAGAGCCCGGCCCCTCCTTGCACAACCGGAGCAGCAGGGGGCGGTACCAGGCCGTTCAGAGGCAGGCGGTGGTACAGGACACCTGCGCACACACACACACACACACACACACACACACACACACACACACACACACACACACACACACACACACACACACACACACACACACACACACACACACACACACACACACACACACACACACACACACACACACACACACACACACACACACACACACACACACACACACACACACACACACACACACACACACACACACACAAAAATAAACATCACGTGGCAGTACAAAAATTGTATTGCGCGAGTACATCTGCTGTGTGTGTGTACCTGTGTCGTGTGTGTGTGTGCAACTGCGTCATGAGTGTACCTGCGTTGTGTGTGGATACACTTGTGTCGTGCCTGTGTACCTGCATCATGTGTGTGCGCCTGTGTTGTGTCTGTGTGAGTGCACCTGTGTTGTGTCTGTGTGAGTGCACCTGTGTTGTGTCTGTGTGAGTGCACCTGTGTTGTGTGTATGTTGGCTCTGGTCTGATCGGTTGTTGCTGCTGTTTGGACTCAGAACAGCTGTAAACACTTCCTCCACGTCCTTCCCCTCCAGCTCTGCACGCATAGACACACAGACACACAACACTTTTTATGAATCAGTTTAAATAATAATAAAATTCCCCAAGGGTGTGTGTGTGTGGGTGTGTGTCACCTGGGATCTTGTACAGCTTGCTGAGGATGTCTCCTGAAACACCGAATGAAATAGAGCACTGAGTGTGAGAGTGAGACAGGGTGAGAAAGATAGTGTCTCGTCTCTGGACTCACCGTCTGAGACCATCTTGTCCAGTTCTGGACTCAAGATGGCGTCCAGAGGCTCGTCCTGTCGGGGCCGGTCCCGCCCCCCTCCACCCGGAATCGCTGAGGTCCCGGAGCTGAGGTCCAGACCCGCTGAGGAGAGAGAGGGACGAGTTAATGCAGGGACCAAGACCAGTACCAGGACCATCTGTAGGAGAAGAAGAAGCTGCACCGAGGAGGAACTGTACAGGGTTACCGCAGAGGACCAGAGGAAGTCAATGACGTCTGATGATTAAAAGCTCCCTGATAATATTTTTAAAACAACCTTAAATATTCAATTCCTTAGTCACACACACACACACACACACACACACACACACACACACACACACACACACACACACACACACACACACACACACACACACACACACACACACACACACACACACACACACACACACACACACACACACACACACACACACACACACACACACACACACACACACACACACACACACACACACACACACACACACACACACACACACACACACAGTGAGTGGGTGACATGACAGTTTCAATGTGTGGAGTCAGACGTTTGAGGAGGAGGAGCAGGAGGAAGAGGGGGGAGGAGGAAGAGAAAAAGAAGCAGGAGGAGCAGGAGCAGTTTGTCCACTGGATTCTTACCAAATGGGGAGGGGGAGGGGGAGCACTCCACCTGGAACTGACCTGGAAACACATGAAGACGGTGAAGATGTGGCTGTGTAGGACAGGATGTGAGGGTCTGTACAGAGGACAAGTCCACCAAAGCATCCCCCGACACACACACACACACACACACACACACACACACACACACACACACACACACACACACACACACACACACACACACACACACACACACACACACACACACACACACACACACACACACACACACACACACACACACACACACACACACACACACACACACACACACACACACACACACACACACACACACACACACACACACACGGTTTATAGTGAAACCCAGCATCCACAACACAATCAGCCTCCAGTACCATAGAACACAATCAGCCTCCAGTACCATAGAACACAACCAGTCTCCAGTACCATAGAACACAACCAGCCTCCAGTACCATAGAACACAACCAGCCTCCAGTACCATAGAACACAACCAGCCTCCAGTACCATAGAACACAACCAGTCTCCAGTACCATAGAACACAACCAAGTCACAGAAGAGACTTACGCAGTGGCCCCAGCTTCTTGTCGGTGCTGGTTGCCATGGTAACGGCCTGCGGCCCGGAGGGGCAAGGGGCGTGCAGTCTTGATTGGCTGCCTGGTGTCTCTGGCCCTGCCCTCCTGTCCAACTCACGACTGCGGTCCAGAAGATCCCGCCCAAAAAAGGCATCCTGCACAAAGACAGCCAATCAGAGCGCAGGGATTTAGGAGAGCTGTGTGTGTGTGTGTGTGTGTGTGTGTGTGTGTGTGTGTGTGTGTGTGTGTGTGTGTGTGTGTGTGTGTGTTACCTGTAAGTATGAAGGGAAAGCCTCCTCCAGCTTGGTCTTCTTCTTTCTGTACCTTTTCTTCACCTTCTCCGTGGTCTGCTCACCAGACACCCCCGTCTCCATGGTAACGTCAGCATCCAGCAGGACTGGCAGGCACAGTGAGAGGATGATGGGGATGGAGGAGGACGGTGGGGACAGGGGAGGAAAGGGAGGTTGGGACGGGGCTCTTACCTTCCTCTGCACCCGGAAGTGTCTCCATGGAGTCTCTCCTGCACAGTTTGATTCTGCTCGGACCAGATTTACCCCCCCGCTGACGGACCATGAAGCCCCCGATACCTGGGAAAGAGAGAGACGGAGAGAGAGAGAGAGGCAGTAAGAGAGAGAGACAGAGAGAGACAGGCAGTAAGAGAGAGAGACAGCCAGCCAGAGAGACAGGCAGTAAGAGAGAGAGAGAGACGGAGTAAGAGAGAGACAGAGAGAGAGAGAGACAGGCAATAAGAGAGAGAGTGAGACACAGAGAGAGAGAGAGACAGGCAGTCAGAGAGAGAGACAGACAGCCAGAGAGACAGGCAGTAAGAGAGAGAGAGAGAGAGAGAGAGAGACAGGCAATAAGAGAGAGAGTGAGACACAGAGAGAGAGACAGGCAGTCAGAGAGAGAGAGAGAGACAGAGACAGAGAGACAGGCAGTAAGAGAGAGATGGAGACAGGCAGAAAGAGCAAGCGGGAGAGAGACAGACAGAGACAGAGAGAAGCGTGTCCTCAGTCCTGTCCTCACCTGGTCTGTAGGGTTTCCTCTTCCGTTTCTTGTTGCCATCAGTAACCTCAGGTTCCTTGGTGACATCATCATTGTGGGTGTGGTCTCGCTCTGGGCTGGAGTCAGATTTCATCTCACACTCCAGGTCACCTGGACAGAAGACCTGTCTCACACACTTCTGAGGGGTGGGTGTGTGTGTGTGTGTGTGTGTGTGTGTGTGTGTGTGTGTGTGTGTGTGTGTGTGTGTGTGTGTGTGTCAGACCTCTGCTCAGGTCCTGCTCCGGCGGCAGCTCGGACTCGGGGGTCTGCAGGACAGACACACTGTTCTGGTTGATGATCCTCAGCTTCAGTTTGGGTTTACACCTGAGAGGATGGAGACAGGTGAGGGACACACCCACCTGGAGGAGGTGGTGTGTGTGTGTGTGTGTGTATTGGGGGGGAGGGGGTTACCTGCGGTATTTCCGTGGTGATGTAAGGGGTTCAACCAGAGACTGAAGATGGGACAGACCAGACTCTGTCAGACACACTCCATCTTGGGTGTAGGTCTTTGTCTCTGTACAGGACACACACACACACACACAAACGCGCACACACACAGACACACACAGAGTTTACATGTGGCGTCTTGGTGGACATGGATCCGAACTAGCAGGATTGGGTCGTACCGGGTTCTCTGGTCCTGGAGACGATCTGAGCCATGAAGGAACCGAAAGAGTCCGACTTCCCTGAGAGACAACAAGAGCTGCATGTCAGAGAGCAGCCTACAGGGGGCAGCAGAGCGCAGCCTGCAGAGTGTGTGCTCACCGTGCGAGCTGTGGCTGTGAGTCCGACACAGCGTACAGTCAAAACCTTCATCAGCTGCAAACTCCACCTCATCCTCCGACGACAAGCCCTGACAGGAAGCATGGACCCACCTGAAGGACGGACGGACACACACACACACACACACACACACACACACACACACAATTATGCAAATGATATATGCCTTTAATTTTCCTAAATAGTTGATGCCAATGACAGTCACATAATTTTCAAGTCATCAACCACTAGAACATAACTTCAATGTTATTGAACAAACCTCCCAATGATAAACTTAAAATGCACTGTTCCAAATTATTACGCACAACAGAGTTTCAAAACATTTTATAGGTTGTAAAGAACTGAGAATAGCCATTTGTTGATTTCACAGCATGAGGAGGTCATATTTACTGAAATCAAAAGCTATTTCAATTAAAAACATCTTAACAGGTCAAGTTACATTTTAACAGGAGCCCTGATGGGATAGCAGCTTCACCGTTCCTGCATCCATTGAACTTCTGCTTGAATTTCTTTGCAGGATGTCAGAAGAGCCTCCCAGAGCCGCTGTTTGGATGTAAACTGCCTCCCACCTCATAGATCTTTAGCTGGAGGACGCTCCAGAGGTTCTTAATAGGGTTGCGGTCAGGGGAGGACGGGGGAGGATGGGGGCCACACCATGAGTTTCTCTCCTTTCGTGCGAATAGCAGCCAATGATGATGAGGTATTCCTTGCAGCATGAGATGGCGCATTGTCATGCAAGAAGATGATTTTTCACACCTTCAGTTACCCAAAAGGGGCCGACCAGCTCTCTCCCTATGATTCCGGTCCATAACATGACTCCACCACCTCCGTGCTGACGTAGCAGCCTTGTTGGGACATGGTGGCCATCCACCAACCATCAACTACTCCATCCACCTGGACCATCCAGGGATGCACGGCTCTCATCAGGGAACAAGACCGTTTGAAAATGAGTCTTCATGTATGTCTGGGCCCACTGCAGCTCTTTCTGCTGTGAGCACTGGTTGGGGGAGGCCCAATAGAAGGTTTACGCAAGCCTCTGGAGGATCCTACACCTTGATGTTCGTGACACTCTAGAGGCACCAGCAGCTTCAAATATCTGTTTGCTGCTTTGTAATGGCATTTTAGTAGCTGCTCCGATGTATTTCTCTGGCAGAAGTCTTCCTCATCGTGTCTTTATTTGCACGAACCCATGTGTGCTCTGAATTACAGATTGTACAGATTTCTTAACATGACAGGACGATGATCACGATTAAGTTGTTGTGAAATATCTAAGGTTTTCATAACTTCTCCAAGGCATTCAGCTATTTGACGCTTTTCGGCAGCAGAGATCCTTTTTCTCTCCCTTATTGCTGATGATCTGCTTAATAATGTGGAACATCCTTATTTTGTAGTTTTGGCTTTAATTGGGCTCACCTGGTAAACTAATTACCACAGGTGTCCGAGACTGATGCCAGTGATCCAAAGAGCCCTGACACACAATACCATCCTCAGGTTTAATCGAAAAATAAAATTTTTATTAGTTACATGCAATTTGCATAATAATTTGGAACGTGGTGTAAAGCCACACAGACACAAACAAACCAGTATGTTTTTTGGTGTGTCGTTGCTGCATTAACAGTGTGTGTGTGTGTGTGTGTGTGTGTGTGTGTGTGTGTGTGTGTGTGTGTGTGTGTGTGTGTGTGTGTGTGTGTACCTGTCACACTGCTGACACTGCAGCACCAGCTCGTCCTGACTGTAGACTCTCTGACACAGAGGACAGTGGTTCAGGCTGTAGCACGGTCCACAGCGGCTGTAGTTACTCTGCCACTCGCAGTGCAGGCCAGGGGAGGCGGAGCCACACTGCACGCACCACACACACCTGGGGGGGCACACACACACACACACAGTCAGAGAGCGCAACAGTGACGGCTGATGACGGGTGACTGACGGCGGACCCACCACTTGCACTTCCAGGCCCCCTTGGGCACGGTGTGGAGGGGCGGGTCCAGGCAGTAGGTGTGGTAGCTGATGTCACAGTCGTCACACAGCAACAGGCGGCCGGGGTCGCTGGCCTCGCCGCACGTCTCGCACACCGTGCACTCCAGACAGCGCCACCCTTTGGTTAGGATGACCCGCGTAATCTGCCAGCAAATACAGAGTAATCTCATTACTGGCATCTCACCATGGAGAGTAGAGTAGGTGAACTTTCAGAGTAATCAGATTACTGACCTTGACGTTGACACAGTAGGGATGGTAACATTGTCCACACTGAGAACACGCCAACAGTCGGCCTTCAGCCCCCTGACCAAAACTACCACACACCACACACATGTCCTACACACACACACACACACACACACACAAGCCTGTGACACATCTGAATGGTTCTGGCACGTGTGTGTGTGTGTGTGTGTGTGTGTGTGTGTGTGTGTGTGTGTGTGTGTGTGTGTGTGTGTGTGTGTGTGTGTGTGTGTGTGTGTGTGTGTGTGTGTGTGTGTGTGTGTGTGTGTGTGTATACCTGTTTGAGGGTGAAGTGGTCCGAGGTGGAGAACATCACCACCGTGTTGTGCATAGAGTTCTCCTCTTCCTCCTTCACCTGGACCGGCTCCACGTAGCCACCCTGACACATGTATTCAATACTCTGATCAGTACGCCATTCAATACTTTATCAGAACTCAACGTGAATGACGTCACAATTTACATACAGCCCCGCCCACCAGTGTAACTATGGCAACCCACCTCAGGTACTGTGGACATTGTGTGTGTGTGTGTGTGTGTGTGTGTGTGTGTGTGTGTGTGTGTGTGTGTGTGTGTGTGCGTGCGTGTGCGTGTGCGTGCGCGTGTGCGTGTGCGTGCGCTTACTCCTGGACACACGGTCAGACTCTCAAGAGTCTTAAGCCGGCTCCTCCCTCTCCCTCCTCTTCCTGCTCCTGCTCCTGCTGCTCCTCCTCCTCCTCCTCCTCCTCTGGATCTCCTCCTGCCTGGAAATCCGGAGCCACGGCCCTATGGGGGTGGGGGATGGGGTTGGGGGGTTGGAGAGGTGCATCTCATTTGAGGTGAAGTCCAAAATGACTTCACTCATTTTTTTATGAGGAAACAGTGACAAATCAAGCCGGACATTTCATAATCCACCATCACATCTGAGGAGGGTGGAGCTACAGACAGTCGATAGGAAGCTGATGGTCAGTTCTGCCAATCACAGCTAGGGTGCACTTCTTTACCACTCTCATGCCCCAGAGGGGGGAGTCCGATGGGCGGGGCTTAGGACTGTCCCACCCTCCCTCCCCCGTGGAATCCTGCGAGGGTGAAGGGCGATTACTCCACCACGAGCCCTGGGTGTAGGAGGAGGAGGCGGCCAAAGAAAAGAGGTGTGGAGGCGGTGCAGGAGATGCAGGAAGAGATGCAGGATGAGGTGCAGGAGGACGAGAGAGGGAGACAAAATGCAGTAACATAAATGTAACAGCCACAAAAGTAAAGGTCAAACTGAAAACGTTTATCATTGTGTCACTGTCACCATGACAACCACCTGCAAAAGGACAGAGTGAGAGTCGCTGTGTCGGGGGTGATGAAGAGTGTCAGGAGGTTATGAAGAGTGTCATGGGGGGTAATGAAGAGTGACGGGGGTGATGAAGAGTGACGGGGAGTGATGCAGAGTGTCGAGGGGTGATGAAGAGTGATGGGGTGGTGAAGAGTGTCGGGGTGGTGATGAAGAGTTACGCGGGGTGATGAAGAGTGTCAGACGGGTGATTACGAGCGCGAGGGGTGATAAAGCGCGTCGGGGGGTGATGAAGAGTGTCAGGGGGGTGATGAGTGTCGGGGGGTGATGAAGCCAGTCAGGGGGTGATGAAGAGTGTCAGGGGGGAGGTGTCACACCTGTTTGCTGAGGCGGACTCTTCCAGGTGAGAACTTCCTCTTAGTGATGGCCGGCTTCCCCATTCCGATCTTTGGAGTCAGAGGGAGCAGTAAGGAGGGAGGCGCAAGGAGCTGTGGAGACACAGGAGGAGCAGTGAGGAGGAGGAGTAGTGAGGAGGAGGAAGAGGAGCAGCTTTGGACAGCTTTACCTTAGACAGCGGTGGAGACTCTCTGAGTGGAGGTGACGGCGGAGAGAGAGGAGGGGGGGAGACGGGAGCCCTGGTGGGGGAGGTTTCGGGGGACGCCTCTGCAGAGAAGGGGGACATCCTGAGGCGGAGGGAGAGGTCGTCTGAAGGCCTGGAGGAGGAGCAGGGGGGAGGCCTGAGGGCCCGGCGAGGGAGCTCAGGTGAGCTAGGGGAGGACAGGTTCAGGAGGGAGGGGGGAGGAGAGGTGCCCATCAGGTCCATCACCTCCAGGTCCAGAGAGGAGTCCAGGTCCAGGACCGGGCTCACCAGCTCCTCCTCCTCCTGATCCTCCTCCTGATCCTCCTCCTGATCCTCCTCCTGCTGCTCCTGGTTCTCCAGCCGCTGCTCGTCCTCCTCACTGATTGGATGTTGCTGAGGAACCACAACTGGCTCCTCCTCCTCTGGTGAAGGCTTGGCGTGTGATTGGCGTGTATCTTTGGTGAGGTGTGTTGCCACGGCAACACGTTCCAACAGGCTCAGTGATTGGCTGTCATCATCATCTGATGTCACATGACAGGAAGGAGTTTCATCCTGTGCCTCGCTGTGGATGGGGTGGAAGGGAGAGGGTGGCTGGTGGAGGGGGGAGGCAGCAGGAGGAGGAGGCGAGGAGGGCTGGTGGAGGGGGGAGGCAGCAGGAGGAGGAGGAGAGGAGGGCTGGGGGAGGGGGGAGGCAGCAGGAGGAGGAGGTGAGGAGGGCTGGGAGAGGGGGGAGGCAGCAGGAGGAGGAGGAGAGGAGGGCTGGGGGAGGGGGGAGGCAGCAGGAGGAGGAGGTGAGGAGGGCTGGGAGAGGGGGGAGGCAGCAGGAGGAGGAGGAGAGGAGGGCTGGGGGAGGGGGAGGGGGGAAGAAGGAGGAGGAGGAGGTGAGGAAGGCTGGGGGAGGGGTGAGGCAGCAGGAGGAGGTGGTGAGGAGGGCTGGGGGAAGGGGGAGGAAGGAGGAGGAAGAGGTGAGGAAGGCTGGGGGAAGGTGGAGGCAGCAGGAGGAGGAGGTGAGGAAGGCTGGGGGAGGAGGGAGGCAACAGGAGGATGTGAGGGAGGCTGGGGGAGGGGGTAGGCAGCAGGAGGAGGAGGTGAGGAGGGCTGGAGGAGGGGGGAGGAAGCGGGAGGTGAGAGAAGCTGGGGGAGGGGGGAGGCAGCAAGAGGAGGAGGTGAGGAGGGCTGGGGGAGGGGGAAGGCTGCAGGAGGAGGAGGAGGAGGTGAGGGAGGATGGGAGAAGGGTGAGGCAGCAGGAGGAGGTGAGGAAGGATGGGGGAAGGGTGAGGCAGCAGGAGGAGGTGAGGAGGACTTGGAGAGGGGGGAGGCAGCAGGAGGAGGAGGTGAGGAGGGCTGGGGGAGGGGAGATGCAGCAGGAGTAGGAGGTGAGGAGGGCTGGGGGAGGGGAGAGGCAGCAGAAGTAGGAGGTGAGGAGGGCTGGGGGAGGGGGGAGGCAGCAGGAGGAGGTGAGGGAGGCTGAGGGAGGAGGGAGGCAGCAAGAGGAGGAAGAGGTGAAGTGTACTGGGGGAGGGGGGAGGCAGCAGGAGGAGGAGGTGAAGACGATTGGGGGAGGGGGTAAGCAGCAGGAGGAGGTGAGGTAGGCTGGGGGAGGGGGGAGGCAGCAGGAGGTGGTGAGGTAGGCTGGGGGAGGGGGGAGGCTGTAGCAGGAGGAGGTGAGGAAGGCTGGGGGAGGGGGGCGGAAGCAGCAGGACGATCTGAGGGGGGCTGGGGGAGGGGGGAGGCTGCAGGAGGAGGTGAGGGAGCCTGGGGGAGGGGTGAGGCAATAGTAGGAGGTGGTGAGGGAGGATGGGGGAGGGGGGAGGCAGCAGGAGGAGGTGGTGAGGAAGCCTTAGGGAGGGGGGAGACAGCAGGAGGAGGAGGTGAGGGAGACTGGGGGAGGGGGGAGGCGGCAGGAGTTGGAGGTGAGGGAGGCTGGGAGAGGGAGAAGGCAGCAAGAGGGGGTGGTGAGGGAGGCTGGGGGAGGGGGGAGGGGGAGTGGGGTGAGGGAGCCTGGGGGAGTGGGGAGGCAATAGCAGGAGGTGGTAACGGAGCCTGGGGGAGTGGGGAGGCAATAGCCGGAGGTGGTAACGGAGGCTGGGGGAGGGGGGAGGCAGCAGCAGGAGGATCCGAGGGGGGTTGGGGGAGGGGGGAGGCAGCAGGAGGAGGTGGTGAGGAAGCCTTAGGGAGGGGGGAGACAGCAGGAGGAGGAGGTGAGGGAGACTGGGGGAGGGAAGAGGCAGCAGGAGGAGTTGGGGCAGGCTGGGGGAGGGGGGAGGCAGCAGGAGTTTGGGTAGAATGGGGGAGGAGGGAGGCCGCAGAAGGAGGAGGAGAGGAACGCTGGGGGAGGAGGGAGGCAGCAGGAGAAGGTGAGGAAGGCCTGGGGAGGAGGGAAGCAGCAGGAGAAGGTGAGGAAGGCTGGGGGAGGTGGGAGGCAGCAGGAGAAGGTGAGGAAGGCTGGGGGAGGTGGGAGGCAGCAGGAGAAGGTGAGGAAGGCTGGGGGAGGTGGGAGGCAGCAGGAGGAGGTGAAGGAGGCTGGGAGAGGGGGGAGGTAGGAGGTGGAGGAGGTGAGGGAGGATGGGGGAGGAAGGAAGCAGCAGGAGAAGGTGAGGAAGGCTGGGGGAGGTGGGAGGCAGCAGGAGGAGGTGAAGGAGGCTGGGAGAGGGGGGAGGTAGGAGGTGGAGGAGGTGAGGGAGGATGGGGGAGGAGGGAAGCAGCAGGAGAAGGTGAGGAAGGCTGGGGGAGGTGGGAGGCAGCAGGAGGAGGTGAAGGAGGCTGGGAGAGGGGGGAGGCAGCAGGAGGATGAGGTGAGGGAGGATGGGGGAGGGGGGAGGCAACAGGAGGAGGCGAGACTCCTGTAGGAGACAGAGAGGAGGACAAAGTCAACTTCAATTTTCTGCCAGCAGCCAATAGGAGGCCATGACAAGACACAGGGGCCTGGCCACAAGGGTGGGACATCACTGAGGGGGCTTTTCCACCAGAAAGAACAAGGTTCTAGTTCTGGTCCAGGGCCAGATTTAGCACCAGTTTTTTGTCCTTCCACCACCAAAGCCCCGGCCTATCAGGGGCTAAACGGGTGCTAAGCCGGCGCCACATCGTTGCTGGGCCAGAGCGGGGCCTGACACGTCATCAGCTGGGGGCGGAGTTATCACGGGAGGTATCACTACCTATGAGGGGGAAGAGACGCTGAACCGGCTTTCTGATATCTACAGGGAACACGGAGCCCCGGAGTGGTTATAGAGAAAAAATAACACAAGGGAAGGAGATAATAAGTCGTTCCCTCAAGTCAATAACGTGATGGAAGGGGATAAGTTGTTCCGTCAAGTTAATAAAGCGAGGGAAGGAGATAATTTAATCTGTGATCGTGGAGCCGGTGGCTCTCCAGAGACCTGCAGAGCTCCTGCTGTCACACTAAGTCAGCTGCATGAGATATTTAATTTAGAAGCAGTTTTCCGTTGTGGTTTTTTTTCAGGCTTTTCATGGTGACATCATTGTAACTAACTACACTTCCAGGTCTTGTACGGCGTTATGACCACAGGCTGAGGTCTGCATGAGGCAGCAGGGGGCGCTCCGCTATGAGACGCTCCACAGAACTTCTTTATAATGAAGCCAGACTTTTGGTTCATCAGGAACTACTAAACAAACTACAAACTACTGGAAATGAAAGCTTGGAGCTTTTAGCCATAAAATGAGTCTTTTAATGGCTTCATGTGAAAGAGAACTTTAATCAGAGCGTTTATGTAGGTTGCCATGGAAACGGCTGTAGAGCAGCGTTCTATCATTCTACACCTCCATTCCTCCATGTTGAAGCTTTTGATTCAGACACGTCCAGAAATAAAGTCAAAGGAGCAGAAATTCACTATGTAAAGCTGAAATGTTGATAAATAAGCCCCGAGCTCATTCACGTGTTATTATTATTGTTATTATTATTATTATTATTATTTTCTCTATGTCCACTCCGGGGCTCCGGACTAAAACAAGACGGACGTGAAAAAACAAGAACAGAGGGACGAGGAGACTCGATGTTTTCTGGCTCTTTGGTCTGCGTCCGAGGTTCAGGCCAGACTAGATGGAGCGACCCGGACCAAACCACTGTTACGGTCCGTCTCCTGGTTCCTGCCGGCGCTACATTGGTGGAATTAGGGACTCACTGAGTCCCTGACAATGGAAACACAACCGCTTCTTTGGAGCTGCTCCTTTAAGAACTGAACTAGAACCTGGTTCTGTTTGGTCCAGGTATTCCAGGTGTTCTATACTCTCCAGGTGTTTTACATGTTATGGATTCTGTTTTAACGACAGGTAAAGGAAAAGGTTTCTACCTGGCTGACATGTTTGGTCTGCGGCTGCAGCCTTCCTCAGAGCCTCACCTTACGTGTGACGACGTGTTGGTCTTTATCAGGTTTTTCACATTCTGTTTGATGTTCTTTTTTCCTTATATTAAAGGATCTGCCAGTTTCAACAGTGTATGTTCTGTTACATGAGTTACATGAGATTTAATTTATTACGTTGCGTTTGTTCTCCAGGTCTATTTTATCTTTAGGGTGTTCGAGCAACTGTCAAGAGTTTTGTGTGTTGTTTCGCTGCAGTGCTGATGTTGTGTTTTTTCATTACTTGTTGTCTGGGTTCCGTTTTCCCTCGAATGTCTGGGATGGCGAGCTCGTTTTAACTTTTATCTGGTTTTTCTGTGTGTTGTTTTCTTTTATTTGGTCTTTTCTTTATTCTCGACTTGTTTTCCTTTGTTTATGGCCCATTTTGGATGCGAGTGTGTTCTTCATGTGTTTGTCTTCTTTTTTGTCTGTTTCATCTGTTATGATGGCGGCGTGTACATAAAGAGTTCTGACAACGGAAAGTGTGTGTGCTATGGGGAGTTCTGAGACCACCGGACGGCGGGGGGCGTGGCCAGACGGCAGGGGGCAGGGCCAGCCTAACAATCTGAAAGATCTGTCAGGCCGGTCACTTGATGAAGACCAACACGTCGTCACACGTAAGATGAGGCTCAGAGGAAGACTGCAGTCGCAGACCAAACATGTCAGCCAGGTAAAAACCTTTTCCTGCATTTACTTGTCGTTAAAACAGAATCCATAACATTTGTTACAACAAACTGAACACAATTCAACTGTTCTACAGGTGTATTCCAGGTGTTCTACATTCTACGGATGTTCTATATTCTACAGGTGTTCTACAGTCTACAGATGTATTCCAGGTGTTCTACAGTCTCCACGTGCTCTACATTCTCCAGGTGTATTCCAGGTGTTCTACATTCTCCAGGTGTTCTACAGTCTCCACGTGTTCTACATTCTCCAGGTGTATTCCAGGTGTTCTACAGTCTCCAGGTGTTCTACATTCCCATAGAGCACCCCATAGAAACCTCATAGCATAGCACTAAATAGCAGCTCATGGCACTCCCATAGCATAGTGTCCTTGCTTCATTCCTGATCACATCATCAATATTTAGCAGTATGTACATACACACTAATCCATTTGATCCATGTGACCCACGTTTGTTTTGTAGACTGGAATCGTCTGTCCTGGATGGGGGCCTAGTCATGGGAGAAGTTTGTGTAGTCTAGTGACTTTCAGGGCTCCTGCTAGGGTCACCTGCTCCTGGTAGGGTCACCTGCTAGGGTCTACTGGTAGGGTCACTTGCTCCTGGTAGGGTCTTCTAGTAGACTCACCTGTCCTGGTAGGGTCACCTGCTCCTGGTAGGGTCATCTGCTAGGGTCTACTGATAGGGTCACCTGCTCCTGGTAGGATCATCTGCTAGGGTCTACTGGTAGGGTCACCTGCTCCTGGTAGGGTCTTCTAGTAGGGTTACCTGTCCTGGTAGGGTCACCTGCTCCTGGTAGGGTCACCTGTTCCTGGTTGAATCATCTGCTAGGGTCTACTGGTAGGGTCACCTGCTCCTGGTAGGGCCATCTGCTAGGGTCTACTGGTAGGGTCACTTGCTCCTGGTAGGGTCTTCTAGTAGACTCACCTGTCCTGGTAGGGTCACCTGCTCCTGGTAGGGTCACCTGCTCCTGGTAGGGTCATCTGCTAGGGTCTACTGATAGGGTCACCTGTTCCTGGTAGGATCATCTGCTAGGGTCTACTGGTAGGGTCACCTGCTCCTGGTAGGGTCACCTGCTCCTGGTAGGGTCTTCTAGTAGGGTTACCTGTCCTGGTAGGGTCACCTGCTCCTGGTAGGGTCACCTGTTCCTGGTAGAATCATCTGCTAGGGTCTACTGGTAGGGTCACCTGCTCCTGGTAGGGCCATCTGCTAGGGTCTACTGGTTGGGTCACCTGCTCCTGGTAGGGTCACCTGCTAGGGTCTACTGGTAGGGTCACCTGCTCCTGGTAGGGTCTTCTAGTAGGGTTACCTGTCCTGGTAGGGTCACCTGCTCCTGGTAGGGTCACCTGTTCCTGGTAGGATCATCTGCTAGGGTCTACTGGTAGGGTCACCTGTTCCTGGTAGGATCATCTGCTAGGGTCTACTGGTAGGGTCACCTGCTCCTGGTAGGGTCATCTGCTAGGGTCTACTGGTATTAACTAGTTCATTTTTGGAAATGTGAATTTAGAAGTATGAACTGAACAAGTTCATTTTAAAATTTGTTTACTGAACTTTGAACTAGTTCATGTAGAAACTGAACTTTCCCCAACACTGTCAGTACTGCAATACCAATACAGTACCGGTATACCGAAAAACCCTAATTTGAAATGGAACTGTGAAATGGCTCAGTGGACTTTGTGTTTTATCCTCAGTCACTAGAGGTGGAGGTGGAGGAGGAGGAGGAGGAGGAGGAGGAGGAGGAGGGTGACCAAGAGGTCGCCTGTCTGCAGAAGTACGTCCAGAGCGCATGACCATACCGATGTTTACTTTTATTAAGATTTACAGCCACAACATGAAAATATACTTAACTGTATCACGTATGTATAATAATAAAGAAGCAATATAAAATCTATTACTTCTTTATTTTACATGTAACTCATTGGTAAATCATCTCAATGGCAGTTTGTTTTGCATGAGACTTTCCCAGAGACTCACTTTAGTTGTTACTGTGAACATGCAGTTTAGTATATTTGTACCTTGTAGCTGTAAATCCTTCAGGACCTTTTGTGCTTCAGCAGCCTTTAGAAATGAGGCCCCAGGTCTGCGGTGGAGTCCTGGAGTATTTTAACTTGTATTCTACCAGTTTAGCATCACTGTTACAGAGACAACAGCTTTGTATTCCTCGGAGTTCTGCCATCGCTTTGTGAGACAGTGAAACTCAAGAGACAATAGGTGTTGATGTGTAAACAAGGACCCACTGCAGCCCGGTAAACCGGAGCCCGCCTCAGAGGACAGGAGTCCACTGTGATTGGCCAGAGTGGTCAAGGGTCACAGGGGCTTTTCCACCAAAAAGAACCAGGAGCTAGTTCAGAGCCGGTGCCAGAGCCAGTTCTTAAATGAGCACCACCAAAGAACCGGTTCTTTTTCCACCGTTAACAGAGCCAAGTGAGAGCTACGTCACTGCGTCACTCCAAAACGTGACACGTCACTGATTTCAACAATTTCATTCTGACAGCCTCATCCAGGAACCAGGAGACGGACTGTCTTCATCGGTTTAGTCCGGGTCGCTCCATCTAGTCTGGCCTGAACCTCAGATGCACCAAAGAGAAAGAAGACATTACGTCTCTTCGTGTCTCTATTGGTGTTTTTTCACGTCCTTCTTGTTTTAGTCCAGAGCCCCGGAGTGGACATAGAGGGGAACAAAAATAACACGTGTTTGAGTTTGGGGCTTATCTTTCAACATTTGGGCGTTACATAGTGAATTTCTGCTCCTTTCACTTTATTTCTGGACGTGTCTGAATCAAAAGCTTCAACATGGGAGAAGAATGGAGGTTTACAGTGATAGAACGAAGCTCTGAAAACTGTTTCCAATGGCAACCTCCGTAAACACACTGATTAAAATTCTCTTTCACATGAAGCCGTTAAAAGGCTCATTTTATGCCTATAAAATCCAAGCTTTCATTTGCAGTGGTATGTAGTTTGTTTTTTAGTTGCTGATGAACCAAAAGTATTTATTATTAAGAAGTTCTGTGGGTTAGAAAATAATATCGGAGCATCTCGGAGTGTAGCAGAGCGCCCCCTGCAGCCTCACACTGCATTGCTGAGCGGCTGCAGCTCCTCAGCCGGCGGTCAGAACGCGAAACAAGACCTGGACGTGACGTTAGTTATAATGATGTTACCATGAAAAGCGTGAAAAATAAACGACAATGGAAAACTGCTTCTAAATTATATCCGACGCAGCTGACTGACAGCAGAGGAGCGCGGTAGCTCTCTCGAGAGCCGCGGCTCCGCGAACGATAATTAAATAATCCCGTTCCCTCGTATTATTAACTTCAGGGAACGACTCATTATATCGTTCCCACGCGTATTTTAAATTTTTTTCTCTATAACCACTCTGGGGCTCCGTGTTCGCTGTAGTTTTCAGAAAGCCGGTACAGCCTCGCTTCTGCCTTTTAGGTAACGATAACTCCAGAGATAACTCCAGAGATAACTCCAGAGATAACTCCGCCCCCAGCTGATGACGCGTCGGGTCCCAGTCTGGCTCCTCTTTGGTCCAGCAACTAAGTGGGGCCAGCGTAGCACCAGTTTAGCCCCTGTTTGGCCGGGACTTTGGCAGTGGAAAGACAAAGAACTGGTGCTAAGGCTGGCCCTGGCTCCAAACTAGCACCTGGTTCTTGCCGGTGGAAAAACCCCCCCTGAGGACCCGGATAGAGGAAGTTTGCCTCTCTCATTCAAAACTGTGGGTTTACTTAGGTCCCGTTTACACGACAACGTTTCACGTGACAACACCTAATCCGATAAAACAAAGGAGTGTGTTTCCACTGCAGCAGCGGACACGGAGATAATGATGTAGTTAGTACGCCGGGCCACATCCGTTTGGACTGATGATGCATCGGATGCTATCAGGGGAGAGTCTCAACTATAAAACTACTGATCTGGACGATAAAACTAGAATACGGACGGCGAGTCAAACCTCTACGGGTCGGCCATGTTTGTTTACAAGTGGATGATCAGGAGGGAGGGGGAAAGATGCGCATGCGCAGTAACAGGCTCTGTAGCCTCCATCAGTCTCTACAAGAGGGAATAGCGGCTGTGAAAGAACCTGTCCACCTTGGGAGCCGGGATAAAAACTTCATGGATACAGTGGATCAGAACACTGGTGTCGTCTGAGAATGTCTTTGTTTAATAAATAATTGTGTTAATTCATAACCATCTCAGGTCGGATTTCCATAGTCACAGTTTAGGAACATGCTGACTATAGAGATAAAATATCTAATAGGTTCATCGGCGAGAGCCTGGTGACCCGGTGGGGCTCCGCCCCCCCACCAGCCAGTAAAGCATGGGGGGGGGGGCTTGCTCACACACTGACAACTCCGGAGAAAGAGAGAGATTGAGAGAGAGAAAGATTCATGCCGCTCCTTACCTTTATTAAGTTCTGTTGTCCTAAAGTCTTCTTTCTTGTCCAGGAGGTGATGGTCCTCCGGGTCCCCAAGGAGGTGAGGGTCATCCGGGTCCTCCAGGATGTACCGGTCCTCCAGGAGGTGAGGGACCTCTGGGTCCTCCAGGAGGTGAGGGTTCTCCGGGTCTTCCAGGAGGTGAGGGTTCTCCGGGTCTTCCAGGAGGGTAGGGTTCTCCGGGCCCTCCAGGAGGTGAGGGTTCTCCGGGCCCTCCAGGAGGTGAGGGTTCTCCGGGCCCTCCAGGAGGTGAGGGACCTCCGGGTCCTCCAGGAGGTGAGGGACCTCCGGGTCCTCCAGGAGGGAAGGGTTCTCCGGGACCAGAGAGCAGCTCAAAGTTTCAGTCTGTTCGTGGTCCAGCTGATCAGAACCACCTGAACTACCAGGGCCAGGACCCAGGTGGAGCTGCTCAGGTCCTGAACATGGAGGAGGAGGATCAGGTCTCGAGTGTTCCGGGCTCTGGTGAATTGAGGGTTTCCAGGGAGAAGTGGTCTGAGCTGGACTATCAGGATCAGGGCCCAGAGGGGTCCGGGTCTCTGTAGGACCTCCTGGTCTTTGATAGGAAGAGCTGCAAGAGGCAGGACCCTGCTGGACCAGCGAGGACCCGTCAGGGTTCGGGTCAGGACCGCCACCAGGCCGAAGACCAGGATCCTGCTGGGCTACAGGGGGACCACCACAGTGCTGCACCGGGATCCTGACAGTACTGGTTCCAGTACCAGGAGCTGGACCACCAGGGGGACTGGGACCAGCAGGGTCTGAATCAGGAGGACTAGACGGAGGTCTGTTGTGGTCCGTCAGGATCCAGTGTGGAGGACTAGAGCCAGCTGATGGACCTGGATCAAGACCTGGACTATCAGAGCCTTCTGGTCTGTGAGCAGCTGAGTAGACCGGGTCGACCAGGCTGGTGGTCCTGGTCTGACCAGGAATTTGAGGACAAGGTGCGGACTGGACAATGGGGGTTGGTGGTCTCTCAGGATCTGGTTCTGGTGTAGGGAGGGTGGGGCATTGGACCAAGCAGCTTCCTGTACCAGGGGGGTCCGGCAGTGTGTGGGGGGGGCCCTGTCTCTGAGGGGGGGATTCTGAGCGGGGTGTGGAACTGCCAGGTGGACTCTGGTGGTCCAGTGACGTCAGGCTACTGTGATGAAGGCCTTCTGGTGCTGGGGGGGCGGGGAGCAGGGGGGCGGGTTCCAGTGTTTGATGGTCTTGGTCTCGGCTCAGCAGCATGGAGCTGGTTCCGGTCTGTGGGACCTGGGCGGGGCTGCCGGGCTCTGACCGACTCCCTTTTTGTGGGGGTAACCGGACCCCCCGATCAGAGGGGCTACAGGGAGCCGAAGAGGACCGGGCTGCAGTCCTGGTCCAGAGATCCTGGTTCAGTGTAGAAATGGCCTCTGCAGCCTGGTGGATCCTCTCAGGACTTTGCTGGACCCGGGGGTGACTCTGCTGAAGGTCTCCTGAATTGAGGAGTGACGGAGGGACCTCTGGGGGGTCTGGGTGTGACGGGGGGACCTCAGGGGGGTCTCGGAGTGATGGGGGAGGCGGTTCCTGGAGCTCTACAGGTTCAGCAGGACTGTGCTGGACCTGGGAGACCTCGGGGTGTGAGAGGGTCAAACAGGTTGGATGGGGGCTCTGGGGGGGCTCTAAGGGTCCAGGACTTTGTGAAAGCTCCACAGGAGCAGCACAGTCTGAATGTTGGTCTGCTGGACCAGGACTCTCTGGGATATCAGAGGGTCTAGACTGAGGGGGGGTCAAACTCTGGGGTAGCTCTGGGTTTGGTGGACCAGGACTCTGTGGGAGGGGGCTGTGGGGGGTTTCCACAGCTGGACTCTGTGGGCTCTGTGGTTCTGGGGGTCCAGGGTGAAATGAAAGTGCACAGGTGGTCTTGGTGGGACTAGGGGGGTCTAGCGTGGGGGTCCTGCAGCTGGAGCACACATAACCTCCAGACCCGATCCAGGTCCATCCGGCCTGCTCCAGACACTCGGTGTGCACGGACCTGGAACAGATATAGACTTTATTGTCATTATGCAACATTGCACAATGAAATTTGGAGGTTCTCCTATACTCAGTGCAGGATCACTGAGAGGACCAGGTCAGATTCTGGTCTTCTGCGGGGGGCCGGGGGGTGCTGGGTCCCTGGGTCCACCTACCTGTAGCAGCGAGAGCAGGTATGGTTCTGGTCAGGTCGGGACCGATCGGGGGCTCCACCACACTCCGG
Organism: Lipophrys pholis; assembly: GCF_963383615.2. Taxonomy (NCBI): domain Eukaryota; kingdom Metazoa; phylum Chordata; class Actinopteri; order Blenniiformes; family Blenniidae; genus Lipophrys; species Lipophrys pholis. The sequence goes on along the minus strand of NC_137648.1, from coordinate 22,336,988 downwards.
GCACGGAAGCCCAAGGTCACATGCCTCACAGAGAGACACGTGATTGGCCCACTGGCCTGATGACATCACACCACAGTGCTGGCAGACTCTGCAAACCTGGACCAGGAGGAGGACACCAGGAGGAGGAGACAGTACGAGGAGGAGACGACCAGGAAGAGGTGGGAGGAGGAAACCAGAAGGAGGAGACCAGGAGGAGACAGGGGAAGATAGGAGGAGGAGACAGGTGGAGGAGATAAGAGAAAGACAGGAGGAGGAGACAAAAAGAGACGGGAGGAGACAGTGAGCTCTGTTCAGACCTCCATCAGCAGCTTGTCAGGGTGCGTTTGTTTCTCTCACCTTGCAGGTCCAGCCGGTGCTTGGCGTGTGATCCAGGGGTGGAGTCAGACACTGAGAGTGGTAAACTTTATCACAGCGCTCACACACCAGCAGCTGGCTGCCATCACCCTGCAGTCTACACACACACACACACACACACAGTTGAGGTGTCATGGACAGTCACACAACTCCCAAGCAGGTCCACTCACATGATCACTCCCCATTCCTATGCACAGATTTTCCTGAAGTGTGTGTGTGTGTGTGTGTGTTAGTTACCTGCAGCTCTGACAAACTCGACACTTGGGACACTGCCAGCCGGCCCGGCAGAGGGGGGAGGGGACTAGAGGGGGGTCCAGGCAGCTGCCATGGTAACAGTCACCACAGCAACAACACATCAACAGGCCACCGACATCACCACCGCCTGAACACGAAACACACCGAGACAACCCTGCACACACACACACACACACACACACACACAATCAGAGATAGCTCTGCACCTATGAATGTGTACCTGTGTACGTGTGTGTGTGTGTGTGTGTGTGTGTGTGTGTGTGTGTGTGTGTGTGTGTGTGTGTGTGTGGTGCAGTGTGTGTGTACCTCTGTGTGTGTGTCTGGTGCAGTGAGTGCGTCTCAGGTTCCAGTCCTGATGAGCGCCGGCGGCCGCTGCACAGATGAAGTGGTAGCTCCTCCCACAGCCGGTCTCCTGGCAATGCAGGGTGGCTCCGAGCCGGCAGCAAAACGAACACACCTGGACACAGGGCAGAGTGGGCGGGGCTAATGGTCAGGACAGAGTGGGGACAGAGTGGTCAGGGCTAATGAGGACAGGCTCAGACTCACCTGTGTGCTTCCTGTGTCGATGGCTTTGTCCACATAAAGCAGTGATTGGCCCTCACCTTGACACACCCCCTCTGACCAGGCTGCACACTGCAGGTGAGCACAGCACTGACCTACACACACACACACACACACACACACACACACACACACACACACACACACACACACACACACACAAGTGGGGGGAGCACAAGGATGAACAAGTAGTAAAAGAGGAGTATGAAGAGAAGTAAGATGGGGCGATGAGGAGGAGGAGGAGGATGAAAAGGATGATGAAGAGGAGGATGAGGAGCAAAACCTGTTGGGTCAAACAGTGACTGGACGTTGACGTCCAGCGGGAGGCCGATGGGTCCGAACTGTTTGATGAACTCTGAAGAAGACTGGTCTGAAACACCAGAGACACTCGTCAGTGGGACAGGGAGACGAAGGGAATGGGGTGAGACGGGGGAACCAAGGGGATGGGGGGACGAGGGGGGATAGGGGCAGGGAGGAAAAATCGGGGAGACCGGGGTGGTAGTACAAGTGTGGTGGAATGAAGACTCACCAGCCTGTTCTGGACTGCTGCACCTGGACGGACGGACGGACGGACGGACGGACACACACACACACACACACACACACACGTCAATGAACAGATCTTATGGATTGTGTATTACGGGCTGTGGGTGGGGTGGGGTGGGGCTCACGTGGGCGGGGCTTGGTCGCCGCGGTAACAGTGGTCATGACAGTCATCGTCCCGGTCGGGCGAGGCGCGGCAGTTCAGGACGTGGAGCGGGATGTAGCCAGGGGTGGGACCAAATACCACCAGGTGACCCTGACCCAGTGAGAGGTCATCGCCACGGTAACAGAAGGCACACTGCTTCTTCAGCCTGGGGGGGGGGGCAGACGGGTGGGTTATGAGAAGAGCTCCAGAGTGAGATGGCGGCTGTTCTCCCAACTCACCGGTCCTGTGTCCGTCCCAGGCTGGCCATGGGGGACGCTCCCTCCTCCTCCGACAGGGAGGGGAGGGGGGACAGAGAGTCCTCGTCCTCCAGCCGACAGCAGGGGGACGGCGGGGGGCTGAAGGGGGCGCTGTAGGGGGAACTCTGCTCCGAGGGGCTGGCTGCGCCCCCCTCCACAAGAACCTTGCTGGGACCGGACTCCGCCTCCATGTGGGCGGGGCTACCACATCCCCCCTGAACCGAGCTGAGGTCTGAGGAGGAGGGGGGAGGCGGGGAGGTAGTCCGAGTGGGGTCCACCTCCCCACTGGACACAGGGGGGGCGGGGGACCCGGGACCATGTCCCACCTCAGCACCAGGAAATGGTTCTGGACTAGGGTCAGCGTGGGGGGTCGCCGGCTCAGGGTCCACATCTAGACCTGGACCTGGGTTTGTGTTGGATTTTCTTCGAAAGGTAGACCGACGTCGTCCAGCTGTCTCCTTTACCTCCTGGAGATCTATGGACATATGAACACACTCGATGGACACATGGACACACTCGATGGACACATGGACACACTCGATGGACACATGGACACATTCTATAACAGCGGTGCCAAACTCAGGTCCTGGAGGCTGCAGTCTCGGGCAAAAAAAATCTAATTAATTTGTCGAATTTGTAGCTAAAATCGTTGTTGTTGCACCTTTGCTTAAAACTGGTTAAAGCTTGAAACTTTTTCTTTATTTTTTTTTTAATTGACGCAAATCCACAGTCCTAGACTGGGTCCGGTACTCGCCAGCTCGTCCTCCGATGGTGGAACAGCCTGAGCACAGGCAGTATTTCTGCTGCTAAAGCCAGTTTATCAATCATTCAATCAATCAACTTTATTTGTATAGCACTTTTTTGTACACTTAATGTAAAACAAAGTGCTTAACATGATTTAAAAACAGTGCAAAGATACAATAGATAAAACACACACACACACACACACACACACACACACACACACACACACACACACACACACACACACACACACACACACACACACACACACACACACACACACACACACACACACACACACACACACACACATGGAGACATGGCAGGACACTGAGGACTTAAGGTGAGGAAAGGCCACATTGGGAGTGGCACAGCTTCTAACCACAGGGGGCGCTGCCCCATAGATCCCCCCCAGCCCAGGCAGACCAGCAAGTCCCACAACCTACGTGGGGGACCAACCAGGTGCTCGGGATGGGGGAACCCACGGGAACGCCCCACCAGTGGGGAACATGGTCACCACCAGTGTTGCGACCCCTGAGAAGAACCATTGGAGATAAAAGATTCAGTTAACAACCTAATAAAAGTAGATAAATAGATAATAAAGTAGATAAATAAATATATATACATATACACATATATAAAAATCAGTTAAAAAGCCTGATTAAAAAGGTGAGTCGCTCTCTGCAGCCCTGAGGCTCCCCAGCAGGCTGTTCCGAACAAGACGGATGAAAAAATAGTGCCCACCTTGATGAAAGCTTCTAACTTATGTGTCCAGCAGAACCTCGGAGCAGGGAGCAGACAAATAGTCGAGCACAGAAGTTTTAACTGTTAACGCACCTTAATGAGTGGACAGCCTCCAGCAGGGGGCGCTGCTGGGAAGTTTACTTCAGTCAAACATGAGGCCCGTGGACCAAAACTGGCCGCTAAAAGCTGCAATCAGCCCCAGAAACCACAGAGCAAGTGGTTATATAGGATTTATAGGTATTTCTTTTTATATTTCACTGTATTTTGCAGCAGAACGTCTAATTAAAATTGACTTTATGTGAGGTTGTAGTCATTTTTAGTACCAATTGTGTGATCTCCCAAAATTCATCCTGTACTCTGTGGCTACAACAAAGAAAAACCTTTAAATATTAATTCAAAGATTAATATTGCAAAGTTTTTATCAGCCACTTAAGATGAAATTGACGATGTGGCTTCTGAAGTAAAATTTTATCTAGTATTTATTTTGTATACCTCTTTGTAGATATTATATTCATGTATAAATATATTGTATACATCTTTATATTGGTTCAGTTATGTGCTTTTAAATAAGCATGTTTCTTCCATAACATATTATTTGGTGTTTGGTTCCTTCAATATCAACAAGTCCAACAATTTATCACATCACAATGTAGTATTTAGAAGTCCACGATGTAGTACTTAGTAGTCCACAATGCATTGGAATGCACCATTTAAGCGCACCCCCCCTCAGCTCGGGGGAGCCTGAACCCGCTGCTGAAAAGAATCCGGGAGGAAACACTTCATAGTTTAGATGCATTTTAACTCTGAGGACACTTACAGCAATAAAGTTGCACTTTTGACAAAATATATGATGTCAGCAGTCATCTTTGAGTGTTTTGAGAGAAAAAAAAATCTAATTTCATGTTGTTTTTTTTTTGTTTTTTTTAAACCGTAGATTTTCTTTGGTCCGGCCCTACCGCAGCCCTTCATGTTCCCTCGTGTCCCTGCTTCAACAGGCTGATTGCAGTGAGGCTGGTTCTCTGGCTCTGTGCTGAACCATCAGGACATTCAGGGGTTAAAAGGAGACACGAGAACATGCAGGGCTGAGGTCCTCCAGGATCTGAGTTTGACACCTCTGCTCTATGGAAACATGAACACACTCTGTGGACACATTAACAGACACTGTGGACACATGAAAAACTTATCCCTATTTCTTAAAAGCTGTGATCCATTACACACCTGTCCTGTGGGTGGCGCGCTCCTCAGTTGTGTCCATGTCCACCTCGTCCTCTACCTGAGCTCGGCTCCGACTCCGCCCCCTGTGGACAGACACCACCTGTCTGTCCAAAACATCAAAGCATCAAACCAGAGCCACCCGACAATGACGACCAGGATGGCGGCGACCAGGACAATTACAGTGACTACGACCAGAACGGCAACGACCACGATGACTAGGACAACTACGACCGGAACGACGACGAAGACTGCAACGACCAGGACGATGACCAGGATGATGACCAAGACGCCGACGACAGGACAACGACCAGTATGACGATGACCAGGACAGCGACCAGGATGACGACGACCAGGACGGCGACCAGGGCACTGACCAGGTCGGCAATGGCAAACAGGACCACGACGGCGGCGACCAGGACGGCGATGACGACCAGGACGGCGATGACGACAACCAAGACAACAACGGCGATCATGATGACAACGACGACCAGGACAATGATGACCAGGACCACAACAACCAGGACGACAGCGACCAGCACGACGACAGGACAGCAACCAGGACAATGAAGACGACAACCAGAACGGCACCAGGACAGTATCAACGACCAGGACGACGACCAGAACGGTGATGACCAGGACGACCACGACCAGGACGGCAGTGACAGGATGGCACCAGCTTGGCACCAGGACAGCGACGACCAGTATGGCGACAACCAGGATGACAATGACGAGGACGGCGGTGACCAGGACGGCACCAGGACAGCAACAGGACGACGAACAAGACGGCGACCAGGACGATGATGACAACGACCACAACCACGACGGCTGGGACGACGACGACGGCAGTCAGGACCCCGGACAGCAACAACGACAACAGCCAGGACGACGACGGCCAGGACGACGACGGCCAGGACGACGACGGCCAGGACGATGATGACGACGGCGGGCAGGACCAGGACAGCAACGACAGCCAGGACCTGGACAGCGACGACCAGGACGACGACGGGCAGGACGATGACGACTGACACGACGACAACGGCCAGGACAATGACGGCCAGGATGACGACGGCGATGACCAGGACGGCGAAGACGGCGAAGACGGCAAGGACGGCGATGACGACCAGGACAGCGACGACCGGGATGACGACCGGGATGACGACGACCAGGACGGCAAAGACCAAGATGACGACGGCGTCATCCTGGACGACGACGACGGCGACGACCAGTATGTGAGTGAGTGGGAACGTAACCGACATCCCGTTCAGTCCAACACTTACTTCTTCCTGTTTCTGGGAGGAGGAGGGGGAGGAGGAGGTGAAGGAGGTGCAGACTGGACAGTCCTCCCATCTTTCCGAGGTCTTCCACGGGTCCGCCTCTCAGGGGCAGGGCTAGTGGCGACGGCTTTGGCCAGCTGAGCGCTGCGTCCAGCCCGGGTGACGGGAGGGGGTGGTCCTCTGTCCCGGGGCTCCTGAGACTGAGTCTCAGACGGCATTCTGGGTAAAAACAGAGAGGAGGGGTCAGTCGACCAGCCTATCAGAGGTTGACACACAGAGACAAACACATGGCGCCGGGGGGGCGTCCAGTCTCAGCCCGGGAGGAGCAGTGGAGCTGCAGGGCTGTGGTGGAGATGTGATGGAGGTGTGGTGGAGCTGGTGATGGAGGTGTGTGAAACTGGTGATGGAGATGTGATGGAGGTGTGGTGGAGCTGGTGATGGAGGTGTGTGAAACTGGTGATGGAGGTGTGGTGGAGGTGTTGATGGAGGTGTGGTGAAGCTGTTGATGGAGGTGTGTGATGAAGGTGTGGTGGAGGTGTTGCTGGACCTGGTGATGGAGGTGTGGTGGAGCTGTTGATGGATGTGTGTGGTGGTGTGAAGGAGTTGTGTGGTGGTGTGAGATGGAGGTGTGGTGGAGCTAGTGATGGAGGTGTTGGTGGAGCTGGCAATGGAGGTGTATTGGAGGTGTATGATGCAGGTGTGTGGTGGTGTGAAGGAGTTGTGTGGTGGTGTGAGATGGAGGTGTGGTGGAGCTAGTGATGGAGGTGTTGGTGGAGCTGGCAGTGGAGGTGTATGATGCAGGTGTGTGGTGGTGTGATGGAGGTGTGTGGTGGAGGTGTGATGGAGCTGTTTATGGAGGTGTTGGTTCTAATCAGATCATCCATCACTGCGGCCATTAACGGTCCCGGCAGGTAGTCGCCTCCTCCCCCGGTCAGTGACCAGAGACAGCCGCTTGGTCACCACCCGACGGCGGCCAGCGGACCGTCTTCAGCCCGGTCACCCCGCCGAGCCGCCCGGACAGCGCGGCTAGCTGTTAGCCGGGAGCTACACCGCCGTTAGCATTAGCTGCTCGTCCGCACTACGAGCGGCTCCTCCGGGCTCCACCGCTCCGCCGCTCCGCTGCAGCCAGGGGACCGGGCGGCAGGGCGGGCCGGGGGCCCGGCCGCTCCGGGGGGGACACCGGGAGGAATATAAGCGCCCTTACTGGTTTGATGCGATTCTCTTTTTCCTCTCCAGGGTTCCTGACAACTTAAAGCGGCGTGTTTCTTTCCACCAGCTCGCTGCTCCGAGGCGTTGCAGCCGCTTCACACGTCTGGCATGGCACCGACTCCCGGACGAACATCCCCGGGGGTCGCGACAAGAGTAAACACGCTTTCTGCGCTAAAAACGGGCCAAACATTAAAGTTGAAGCGGTCGCTCCGTCATGGAGGCCATGTTTGGGAGCGACCGAAGAACCGCCTGTCAGCGCCAGCAGAAGAAGTAGGTCCCGCCAAACGTTCACTACTGCACCGGAACGCAGCCGTGTACCGACCGGAGCCCGGCTGCGGTCAGCTGGGGATGGCGGGGTTCATCTGGGGGGGGCGTCCGAGCAGTGTCGGTGAGTGGGAGGCAAGTCGCGGAAATTTGTTTGTGTTGTTAAAAGTGTGTGTGACCCCGCGGAGGGATCTGCTGGAGGAGCTCTGGTGGTGACGCGGTCACTGTCATCAGACCTGAAGTCCCGGAGCAGAGCGCGAGGAGCCGGAGCGCAGCAGCACGTGACCCTCCGCCGACCCCAACACACACCTCAACACCCAGACACACCCCTCAACACCCAAACACACTCAACATTCAGACACACACTTCAACACCCAAACACACTCAACACACACCTTAACATTCAGACACACACTTCAACACCCAAACACACTCAACACACACCTTAACATTCAGACACACACTTCAACACCCAAACACACTCAACACACACCTTAACATTCAGACACACATTTCAACACTCAAACACACTCAACACACACCTCAACATTCAGACACACACTTCAACATTCAGACACACACCTCAAAACCCAGACACACACCTCAATATTCAGACACACACTTCAAAACCCAGACACACACCTCAACACCCAAACACACCCAACACACACCTTAACATTCAGACACACATTTCAACACCCAGACACACACCTTAACATTCAGACACACACCTCAACACTCAAACACACTCAACACACACCTCAACATTCAGACACACACTTCAACATTCAGACACACACCTCAACACTCAAACACTCAACACACACCTTAACATTCAGACACACACTCAACACACACCTCAACATTCAGACACACACTTCAACATTCAGACACACACCTCAACATTCAGACACACACTTCAAAACCCAGACACACACCTCAACATTCAGACACACACTCAACACACACCTCAACATTCAGACACACACTTCAAAACCCAGACACACACCTCAACATTCAGACACACACTCAACACACACCTCAACATTCAGACACACACCTCAAAACCCAGACACACTTCAACATTCAGACACACACCTCAACACTCAAACACACTCAACACACACCTTAACATTCAGACACACACTCAACACACACCTCAACATTCAGACACACTTCAACATTCACACACACCTCAAAACTCAGACACACACCTCAACACTCAGACACACACCTCAACATCCAAACACACATCTCAACACCCACACACACCTCAAAATTCAGACACACACTTCAACATTCACACACCTCACAATCCAAACACATCTCAACAGCCAGACACACACCTCAACATCCAAACACACTCAACACACACCTTAACATTCAGACACACACCTCAACACCCAAACACACTCAACACACACCTCAACACCCTGGTCCACGTTTTCACTTGTCACCGTCAGACAGAGATACAGTTTTTATCCAACATGGATCAATATTTTATTTCAGTGTTTCTTTACAAAGAACAATTATCTATCAAAACGTCAGGAACATTGGTACAGAGGACGAGGAGGAAGAGGAAGAAGAAGAAGGAGGAGGTAAGAGAAGGCGGAGGAGGGAAGAGGGAAGAAGAGGAGAGAGAAAGAGAAGAAGGAGGAGGAGGAGGTAAGAGAAGGCGGAGGAGGGAAGAGGGAAGAAGAAGAGAGAGAAAGAGAAGAAGGAGGAGGAGGAGGAGAAAACTCAGATAAACTTCACTCCAACATCTGTAACAACAAAAGAGCTGCTTCTGTGAGCCTTGGTCTTGGAGGAGGAGGAGGAGGAAGAGGAAGAGGAGGTGCAGTGAACAGTGAAGACTTGCTGCCTCCTCCGCTCCCCAGCACCTCCTCCCGCCTCCTGCCTGGAGCAGAGCAGTCGGTGGGTCACCAGCCGCTGCCAGGAGCGACACAGGTAGGGCAGGTCGGTGTCTGAGGAGGAGGAGGAGGAGCAACTCCTCCTGATGGGGTGGCAGGAGGTGAAGACCGTCACTCTGTATTCCCTGAAGAAGAGACACAGGTCAGAGGTGAGGTCCCCAACTACTGCTAGAACTTGTAATGGAGCAGTGGAACTTGTACTTGTACGACCCGGCACAGTTAAAATGTAAACAGCTTTGCAACGTAACACTTCTTGATACTTCAGCAGAAAATAATTGACAGTTTTAAGTTTGTCGTTCAGGTAAATTCGATTGATCTAGAACCTCCCACCTGAGGAGTCGTCTCAGGAGAACCTCCCACCTGAGGAGTCGTCCAAAGAGAACCTCCCACCTGAGGAGTCGACTCAGGAGAACCTCCCACCTGAGGAGTCGTCTCAGGAGAACCTCCCACCTGAGGAGTCCACTCAGGAGAACCTCCCACCTGAGGAGTCGTCTCAGGAGACTCTCCCACCTGAGGAGTCGACTCAGGAGAACCTCCCACCTGAGGAGTCGTCTCAGGAGAACCTCCCACCTGAGGAGTCGTCCAAAGAGAATCTCCCACCTGAGAAGTCGTCTCAGGAGACTCTCCCACCTGAGGAGTCGTCCAAAGAGACTCTCCCACCTGAGGAGTCGTCTCAGGAGACTCTCCCACCTGAGGAGTCGTCCAAAGAGACTCTCCCACCTGAGGAGTCGACTCAGGAGACTCTCCCACCTGAGGAGTCGACTCAGGAGAACCTCCCACCTGAGGAGTCGTCCCAGGAGCTCGGAGCACTTGGTGAGCTTCTCCTCCTGCTTGGTGATGCTGAATCCGCCCCCTGAGCGGTCCAGCCAATAGAAAGCCGAGATGCTGTCGATGATGAGCAGCGACAGGCCGGGCCGCGACGACAGGGAGGTTTCCAGGAAGTGGAGCGTGAGGAGGAGCTGGGAAGAGGAGGAGCAGTGAACCACCAGGAGGCGAGACAGGCAGGACGACAGCACCTCCTCGTCCAGTCCTCCTGACGAGCTGGAGACGGCTGGAGAGAGAGACAGGTGAGACAGGGAGAAGACAGACAGGTACAGGTGAGAGACAGACAGGTGCAGGTGAGGTACCTGTACCTGCGGTCAGACGAGAGTCCAGGATGCTGACGAGCCTCAACATGTCCAGACTGTAGTCGGTGTCTATGAAGAGGACGTCCAGCTGCAGACCGCCGGCGTCCTCCGGCAGCAGGCAACGGCTCAACAGGTGGTACAGCAGCTCCGTCTTACCTGAACCACACACACACACACTGGTTACTGGTCCTGGACCACGTCCTGGACCGGTGGTCTGCTGGACTCACCTGTGCCCTCCATCCCAAACAGCTCCACCACCTCACCTGTCGGAGTTGAACATAAACATTGGAGGAGACGAGGCCGCAGTCAGCTGACGGAGACAGGAACTGGACACTCACCACAGTCTGGTCCTCCACCATCAGGAAACAGGTGTCGCTCGATGTCCTTCAGGCTGCGCCGGGTCTCCAGACGGGCCAGCAGCTGTGACAAGGACATAGACTGTCTCCAAACACCGTGGACCAGGACATAGACTGTCTCCAACCGTCTAATACTATTACTACAGTACCAGTCAGTACTAGAGTGACGGTACTACTACTATTGTACTACAACTACTACTATTGTAGTAGTACCGTAAGTTGCATTACTGACAGTCTCGGTCGGTGTCTCACCTGAGCGCCGCTCTCGTTCATTTCTGCAGGAACGACACGGAACTACCCGCGCGCTACTTTCAGTTCGCGGGGCGAAATAGTTACGTGAAGTCGACAGTGACGTAATGACGCAGCGCTGATTACATATAGACATATACAGGTAGAATTAAGGACATATGTATGTAGGTACCTGGCAGCCATATTGGATGAGACGCCTCGCCGCCATGTTGGATGAGGATTAATTTGTTTAAAATAATCCCAACGCAGTGACTTTCTAACACTTGTTAACCTGGTTTGGTTTATTATAAACAGCGGTGAATTCGCTATGATCCAGGACGCTTTCTACATGAAACTAGTTTTTCTTGTTTGTTTGTTTGTTTGTTTGTTTGTTTGTTTGTTTGTTTGTTTTTACATTTAAAAAAAAAAAGGTAGCAACTCTCACAATAATGGTCCCAGTAGTTTAGAAGTTTTCTTTACTTGTGTTTTACTGTGTTTGACCACAAACTGTCTCTCTGGAGTGATAAAGTTCAGCTTGACCTGCCCTATGATTCTGCTGGTGTTGAGGTCCTGAATCCTGCCTCTGGTAATAATGTTCATGATACTGCGTCTGCTTTAGGTCTGTGTTGGTCTTGGTGTGGACGTGGTTGAATGTTTGTTTGTTTGTTTGTTTGTTTGTTTGTTTGTTTGTTTGTTTGTTTGTTTGTTTTTAACTTTATTTTTATTTCAAGTTTTTCATGGATACTTGCAGACAACAAGAATTACATGTGCATATATAAACAAACAAAAACAAAACAACAAATAAAAAATAAAACAAACAAAAGACAAGGACAATAGAATATGATGGTATTATTTACATTTTCGGGGAGGGGGAGTTGAGTGTGGAGGCTGTTTCTTTCCTTTATCATATGTTCCATCTTGTATCATTGAACTTGTCAGTAGGGCTAGTATTAATGTATCATGTATATCACATATATGTGTGTGTTTATTGTTTATTAGGATCTCCATTAGCTCCCACAGACTGGTTGCTGGTCTTCCTGGGGTCCAATGATTAAATAAACAACATTTCACTAGACATTAAAAAAATGCATAAAAACACATTACAGTAATAATAATGATATAAATAATAATAAAAACTCGTCTTTACACAGCATGCAGTGGTACAAAGTAGTTAATGATTACATTTTATATAGAAGTACTTTTATCTTCCTTTTATAAAATAATGTATTTTGAGTGATATTAAAAGGAAGTGAGTTCCAGGCCTTCGCTCCTCAGCAGTAGTTCTTTTCATGCAGTTAGTATTGTTCCTGTTGTTAGTATTGTCCCCAGGGACATCCAAATCCCCCGATGTCACTTGGCCAGTCAAATAATTGTGACAGAAACACTTGAATCTTTGCTTATTGTAAAAGTATCTGGCCCCTCCGTCTGTCCAAACTTTATGCATCAACATCAGAAGACTCACTCGTAGTTTTGTGTCCACCATTAACCAAGACATGAATTGGTATGAAACGGACCGCGGAGCCCAACTGGAGCTGCTCCGCTCTGAGCGATCTGAAGTTTCCTGAGCTGCGTCTGTGTGGCGTTGGACCGCAGTACTGGACAGTAATGAAGGGGAGACAATACAATGCAACACTTTTAAGAACGGGTTAGACAGTAAGCAGAACATTTCGATTTAACATTGTGTGTGTGTGTTAATATACCATATCTCCACATAGTTACAAGACATTCTTTATTATTTACTGTTTGTTTTTTTTATAAATTCTCTTTTTATTTAGAAAGGCAAATTTCCATCACAAACATTAATCACAGCATCATTCCCTCGTATTGTACTCACTTGTAGTTAAATTCTGGTGATTCTGTCCATACTGCCCTCCCGTGGGTTTTTTTGTTTGTTTGTTTTTTATTATACATTTTAAACAATATTACAAGTGAACACAACAAGAAAACCGTATAACTGGGCACCCACTCTTACCAACAGATTCTCTCACGGAGAAACAGCGATGGTTAACAAAAAGCAGAAGTTACATCAAATGAAATCCGACCGGATCGGGTTCACGTCCTCAGTCCGTTCACTCCAGACCCGGTCAAATCTGTCTTTTTCGACTCTGACGGAGGAGGACATCTTCTCCATCACATACATTCCATGGATGATGTCTATCCATTCCTCAATGGTGGGAGGATCTGCTTTTAACCGTTTCCTAGTGATGGCTTACCTGCCTGTGTTGTCTCCCCATCCATAGCCCCACATTATATGGCAGTGATTGGTCCCGTCACACCCACAGAGCCTCCAACAAGCATCTCCGTCACCTTGACGTCTCTCCTGAATGGGTGTGATGAAAAATGTTCAGATGTTCCTCCAGCAGAATTCCTTCCGTGTGTGTGACCCATTGCGGTTGCTCTATTTTCTCCCAGCAGTCTTGAGTGATCGTTACTCCTTTTTACTTTTCCCATTGATTATTGATCAATTCTGGGGTTTAGAAAATTGTATGGATTTATATAGTTTGGAGATGATCTTAAGATAAGATAAGATAAGATAAGATATCCCTTTATTTATCTCACATGTGGATAAATTTGCAGTGGTACAACAGGATAGTACAGAGAAAGAAGTACACATAGCAGGAACTTAAAAAAAGCTGATAAAAATACAATATAATAGAAAAATATTCACACGGTGCCTATAAGTGTGGACATGTACAGAATATGGGGGTGGATGTATTTTACATAGTAAATACGTTCTTGCCCAGTCGGAGTGGAGTGATATTGTCCGGTGGTGGTGTGCAGTGGTCTACTGGGAGCAGGCTTGGTTGAAGAGTCTGACTGCAGCAGGGAGGAAGGGCCGGCGGTGTCTCTCCTTCAGACACCGCGGGTGGAGAAGCCTGTCACTGAAGGAGCTTGTTACCTGATCTGGACTTTGGTAACGATAAAAATATTTCCATGAACCCGGACTCACTTTTCCCCGATCCCTCCTTCAGGTGTTTGTCAAAGTCATTTCTCACTTCTAAAATAAATCCTGTCTTTCCAGTCCATCTTCCTGTTGTAGGGTTTCAAAGCTCTTGAATGCCCCCTTGTGGACAAATGAGTAATCTGTAGTTAAACCTTGAGTGATCCTTGTCTTAAATCTACCATCGTTTGTATTGGGAATAAAATCTGAGTGGTAGGCATACCACCTCATTATTTTGGATTCTTCTTTAACCCCACACATTTGATCTATTTCCTGCCCGGACTTCAGAAAACTGCCTGTTCTTGATCCTTGTGGGTTTGGCGTCACACGCTAACGCAGTTATGGGGTTCCCTTTGATGGTAGTGTCTTCTACATGCTTCCATGCTGTTGGTGAACACAGACACACTAACGCTCTACGTTGGGCTGGACGGTAGTAATCCTGTAAGCAGGGGAGACACAATCCACCCTTTTCTTTTCTTCACTGAAGCGTCTTAAATTTAATTCTGGCCCTTTTTCCCTGCCACAAGCACTTCGCTATTAATCTTTCCTATTTTATTAAAAAACTGCTTTGATGGTATCAAAACCGGTAAACACTGAAAGAAGTACAACATCCAGGGAAGAATATTCATCCTGATTGACTCTATTCAGGAGCTTAAACTTAACATGGGAATAACATTCCATCGATGTTTGTCATTGATTGATTGATTGAAATGTTTATTTCGAATAAGGTACGAAAACAAATAAGGAAAAAAAAAGGAAAATTAACAACAAAGTTTTCTTCTCAAATCAATAAATAAATGAATAACAGTAATAATAATATAAAATAAATCAAGAAAAACATCGTCAGATGAGTATTCGAAAAGGAGTGAGAAGAAGTAAAACTTATTTACTCTCAACCCTTGTCACAAGTAAATGATATAATTACTTCTTTCCATCTCTTACACACATACACACACACACACACACACACACACACACACACACACACACACACACACACGTGTCCTGTGCAGCACATAGAATATATATACATACACGTCCATTCATACATACCTACAGACAGACATAAACACCTGTATACACACACACACACAGTGCAAGGAAAGAAACGAACAATAGAAATAACCAAAATAAATTACGAGACATTTGTCCCTAAAATAGCTTCGTGATTGGCCACACCTTCTTCATCCTCGTACCTTTTGAAAATCATATTTCTATACAGCATTTTAAACTGTCAGACTTTATTTTTGAATTTAATGGGCCGTAGTTGATGTCATAGAGTTTCAAGTTGTCTTTAGGTAAGAAGACACCGAAATACTGCATTTAATAGACTCAGCGTCCCTTTTTGAATTGTACACAGTCGCAAATGTTGCTGGAGGAGCATAATTAGATTCCAATATTCGAGTTTTGTTTATATTGATTTTATAACCAACATAAATAAAACCAAACTCTTGATCAGCTTTGGGCGTGTCTGCGTAGGTTGTGTCATTTCACCAATAAATCGTCAGCAAACGGCCAGTTTTTGTTCCCGGGATGTCGTCGGGAACCCTTTTCTCTCTGCCCTCTGTCTTATCAGCAGGGGAGAGGAGCGGCGACGCACAACACCCCTGACTCGTTCCTCTGTCCAGACTGAAGGAGTTGGTTCGGTCACCACTGATCTTAACGTTGTGAAGTGCTTTAAAAGTTTCAATTATAGTTTTATGAAAGACACATGTCAGAAGGACTTTATATAAAAATCAAAAGCTTCCTCTGCATCCAAACGTAATGTCATTGCTTCCCGTCTTTGTTGTGTGATTCGCTCCATGGTTTTCCACCTCTCACAGTAATACTGCTCAGTGAACAGGAGCTTCTTTTGAACTTCTAGATTATTTATTTTCTTCCTTTGAAGCCTTTTAATCTCACATTTGTCGTCCCTCTGAGAGTTTGCGTGCTTTTTCTGTCATCCCTTTCCATGTTCTTCTAGTTTCTTGTGTTTTTGTTCTCTGATGGTCTCATGTGAGGAGATGACCATTGTTCTGCCTCTCATCACTGCTTTTAATGCAGCGCAGACAGTTGGGTGGGGTGACTTCCTCATTGTCGTCAGTTTCCAAGTATAATTTCATTTCGTTTTTCAATTTCTCTCTAAGAACGGGGTCGTTCAGAATGTTTGAGTTTCGTCTCCAGAGAGTCGACTTATCATTATTATTTAATTTTAGGGACATACATACTGGGCCATGATCTGAACTATTACTGGGTCCTATTCCACAGTTATCCACTGTAAAGAGATTGTCTTTAAGCATAAAAAGTAGTTTATGTGTGAGTAGACATTGTGAGAGGATGAATGATGTGAGCAGATTTATTTCTCGCCACACGTCCACGATTCCCACTTCCTGCATCCACGTAGTTCATTTTTTATGTCTTTAGCGTCAGACTTCCCGTTTGACGAGTCAACTTTGGGATTTAATCGGACATTATAATCTCCCCCACATATTAAAATCCCTCCACTTTGTGTCGTCATTAAATCGATGTTGTATTTCTAGGAAGACCCGTCGCTGCCTGGAGGAGCAAACACCTTCAGAGGACTTCTTCTATTTGACCTGGAACCATCTATCTGCCTTGTCTTCATGTTCTGATGTGTGTTCCTGACTTACAGCACTGGGTGTTAGAGTCGCCACTGCTGTCCATGTTTAAACCCTGATTTGTTCCATTTTGAGTGTTCTGAGTCGCCGAGGAGCGTTTCCTGTAAAAAAAAACAACTTGGATTTGATCTTTCTTTAATTTGGACAATATTTTCCACCTCTTTAATGGGTTGAGTTCTCCATTCACATCAAATGATGTTATTTTCAAAGATGCATCTAAGTAATTCCGATCCCATGCAAAAACCTGGTGTGCGTTCCACTTCCTGCGAGAACCAGCAGGGAATAAACAACAACAAAAAAACATAACACACATTGTCCACATGTCCTCACCTGAACCAGCCACATGGAGGGAAAAAGAGAAACTAAAAAAAAAAGGTCGTCCCAGATTAACCAGGTTTTTGCTTCATGAATTTCCACCCCCACGTTCAGTATTTTAAGTTACACACCAGAGATTACACTTATGTAATGACTCTGCCGTCCTCAAGCTGTAGGTTAAATCCTTCAGGGGCCCGGTGAGGGTCTCCTGAAGGCCCGTAGCTTCTCTCTGTAGTTTGAATCCTGCCCGGTTGTGCCTCTCTTTGGTTCCTAAGCCAGTATTTAGTGAACTTCTCTGTGTTAAGGTTCAGTGAGAACGTCAGCTCTGTATTTCTACCACGGTTCTAATCCACTCCTCCATATTTAGCCACGTCCTTGTTCTGCTGTCTTTTAGCCACGGCCAACATTATTTTAATCAGATATTTATCAGTGGTTATGGGAGTAGATATATTGTACAGAAATCATGTTGAATGTCAGAACCAATGAGTTGGTGATGACAGAGATGTCATCACCGTTGTTACGTCTGTCCAGAAGGTTGGGCCAGTCCCAAAAATATGGAAATGGGGAGTTTCCAC
Organism: Lipophrys pholis; assembly: GCF_963383615.2. Classification (NCBI taxonomy): domain Eukaryota; kingdom Metazoa; phylum Chordata; class Actinopteri; order Blenniiformes; family Blenniidae; genus Lipophrys; species Lipophrys pholis. The sequence goes on along the minus strand of NC_137648.1, from coordinate 22,319,353 downwards.
ACTCTCCCGCAATGTCCCGGTCTTGGTTGTCCCCCCCCCCTGAGAACGTTTTAGTTTTGGAGTGGTAAAAAAATTGAATTATATTTTTCCACGTGAAAGCTTGATGTGGTTGAGTTTTGCAGATATTTAGCGATATTGAGAGATAGTCACTGTAGTTTAGTGTTGAGATGTTGTTTGATGGCTGTAAGCTTGAATAGAGTCTGTCAATTATTTTACTGTTGAGTTTGGACATCAGTCATAATATCACTTAGGTCTGTATCACAGTCTTCCTTAAATTTGATGGTTGTTGAAGTTTGTTCTGAGTTGGAGAAATCTAAAGTCTTTTCTTTCTAGATAGTATGTGTCTATAATATTCTGGAATGAGTAGAGTGTGGTTGAATGTTTTGGTGTGTATCCGTGTGTAATTCATCAGTTTTTGATGCTGAAGCTGGTTGGACCTGTCTGATTGAGACTTCCTGTCCCTGTTTGAGACTGGCTGGAGGTTTCTGAAGGAGACTTCCTGTCCCTGTTTGGGACTGGCTGGAGGTTTCTGAAGGAGACTTCCTGTCCCTGTTTGGGACTGGCTGGAGGTTTCTGAAGGAGACTTCCTGTCCCTGTTTGGGACTGGCTGGAGGTTTCCAACAGACAGAAGAAGACTTGGGTTTCATTGGATGACATTTTATTTGAAATTCTGTCAGAGTAACTCAAACCATCATGAGAGACCAGGACGCGGCTCAGACATGAACCTTCACCTGAGTCCAGCCGAGACCGTTGTAGACCGTGGACATTTCCCACCGACTGATGGCAGCCTGAAGGCGTCACAGGAAGTTTCTGGAGCCGAGGTTTGGCCTAACAAGACTCATGGGAAGAACCGTGCATAATCTTGGTCCAGTTCCATGGTCCAGTGAAAGACCAGAAGAGTGAACAGGGTGTAGATAGGAGGAGGGAGGACTGTGTCTGCACGTTGGTCTCCATGGAAACACCACTCATCATCACTACAATACTACAAACTCAGATTCCCAGAGGTCAAAGGTCACAGGGAGATCAATATGAGTACATAGAGTGGTTACTGAAGGTCTATGAGTGTCAGCTAAGCGCCTGGCCCCGCCCCTACACACAGGCCCCGCCCCCTGCAGGGGAGACGAGAGGTGATGTCCTGAACCCCAAGTCTTTACTTTTAAGATCTGAACTCTAAACTTGGACAGACTCATTCCTGATTGGCTCCTCCAACCACCAGTCCCTCCAACCACCTGTGACGCTGCCAATCAATGAGCAATCTGCACTGCAGGCCCCGCCCCTTCCTGTCCATCGACGTCAAGAGACCCCTTTTCTCCCCTCACCTTCATCTGCCCTTTCTTCCCCCCCTTTGTCTCCCCGCCTCTTGTCTAGTCACTCCACCCCTCTCTCACTGTTGTCTCCCCCTCCATCCCTCCCTGTGTAGTCTCCCTCTCGACCTCCCCCTCCATCCCCCGATGTGTGGTCTCCCCCTCCATAATCCCCTGTGTTGTCCCCACCTCCATCCCCCCCTGTATTGTCTCCCTCTCCATATCTACCTCTGTCTCCCCCTCCATCCCCCGCTGTATGGTCTCCCCCTTCATTCCCCCCTGTGTTGTCTCCCTCTGTCTCCCCCTCCATCCCTCCCTGTTTAGTATCCCCCTCTATACCCTCCTGTGCAGTCTCCCCCTCCAGCCCCCCTGTCTCTGTCTCCCCCTCGATTCCCTCCTGTGTAGTCTTCCTCTCTGTCCCCCCCTGTGATGTCTCCCCCTCTGTCCCCTCCTGTGTTGTCTCCCCATCCATCCCCTCCTGTGTTGTCTCCCCCTCCGTGCTCCCCTGTGTTGTCTCCCCCTCCGTCCCTCCCTGTGTTGTCTCCCCCTCCGTGCCCCCCTGTGTTGTCTCCTCCTCCGTTCCTCCCTCTGTTGTCTCCCCCTCCGTCCCCTCCTGTGTTGTCTCCCCCTCCGTGCTCCCCTGTGTTGTCTCTTCCTCCGTCCCTCCCTGTGTTGTCTCCCCCTCCGAGCCCCCCTGTGTTGACTCCTCCTCCATCCCACCCTGTGTTGTCTCCCCATCTATCCCACCCTGTGTTGACTCCCTCTCTGTCCCCTCCTGTGTTGTCTCCTCCGCCATCCCTCCCTGCCCAGCCTCCCATTCGCTGGTCTCTGAAGTGTCCTGACCCGGTTCAGGTTTACAGTCGGACTCTGACTCAGGGTCCAGTAGCTCACTCTGGTCCTGATTCGACTCCTTATCCTGGTCTTGGTCTTGCACATGGTCCTGGTCCTGGTCTGGTCGAGGCTCACAGGTCTCTGATGAATTCAAAGGTGTCAGCTGAGAGGAGAGAGACTCCTTCCTTCCCAGACCTGCCAACACACACACACACACACACACACACACACACACACACACACACACACCTTGTTGTGTTTACATGTGTGTCCCACCGCACAGTAGGTGTCGGTACGGTACAGTAGGGCATGGTTCAGTTTTTGTGTGTTTCCACTGACAAAAGGTGTGGATGCTACCAAAAGTACTGAACCAACGGCTCCAAGGTTTTACAGCCAGGAGGCGCTGAAGATCAGCTCTCACTGTGTATCAAACGTCTCAAATAGCTTCTGACAGCCAAGTCCTCCAGCTCGCGTGGCTTCGTCTCTATATCCGGCGGAACTGCTTTTACTGACAGGGGGAGGGGCGGGGCCGGACCTGTGGCGCCTTAAAACAAGTGGCTTGGGGTAAATGGGGCTTGTTAACCTGGGAAGGCAGTCCATCTAGCAGAAGGAAAACCCTCATGTCAAACCTCTGCTGCCTTGCAGCATACCCGGTCATGGGGAAGGGAGTCTTTGGGAGTCAACCCTGAAAAACCTCTGGAGCTGGAGTCCCTACAGAAGTCCGCTGCTGTCGCAGGATGCTCCTGGTCAATGTTGGTGCCAAATGGTACCGGGTCTTGCCCTTCCTTTGGATCCATCAGCAGTGTCGAGAGGGCGGACCAGTTGCATGGGCCACAGCTGGTTCTCCACATCATACTGTCCGGCCTTGTGCCTTGGGAAGGTCCCTCCAGCTTCGCATCACAGCGTCGCAACAACACAGGAAGCAGCAGTGACCAGCGATAAGCCACAGAGCTCGATTAGCATAGAGTGTGGCGCCAGGGGTTGCTTCCGACAGCGGGAGGGACTTGGGTCCCACTGGACAGCTACCGCCTGCCTCAAACTGGGCAGCCCCCAGCCAGTAAGATGTCCTGCCACAGTCTGCCTTCACTGGGTGCCTGAAGATTAGGATAACACTGACCAGCAGACTGCAAACACAGCACCAGGCAAGAAAGAAACATACAAGACCAGTTCTCAAACTTGGAATGCAGAACATCCACACAATGGCAAGTAGACATGCAAGGAAAGAAGACAGCCGTGATCAATGATAAGTTGCTAACTACAGGTAGACGTTGTGGCTCTACAAGAAATGCACATTGCAGGAACAGGAACATACAGGGAGAAAGACTATACTTTCTTCTGGCAAGGAGAAAGCACCAATGGAGTGAGATTTGCAGTCAAGAACGAACTGCTGGGAACGGTCAAAACATGTGATGGGGATCTAAACGCTTGCTGACTCTCCGGTTTCAAACCTTAACATTGACAACTACCAACTCAGCGTTGTTCACCAGTTCACCTACTTTGGATCCATAATCAGTGACAACCTGTCCCTCCATGTTGAAATTAACCAACGCATGAAGAAGGCTGTAACAACACCTGGTGGAAAGCTGTAACAACACCTGGTGGAAGGTTGTAACAACACCTGGTGGAAGGTTGTAACAACACCTGGTGGAAGGTTGTAACAACAGCTGGTGGAAGGTTGTAACAACACCTGGTGGAAGGTTGTAACAACAGCTGGTGGGTAGACACACGCTAAGCAGGAGCATAGATCAAATGGTTTCCATACATAGTGCCAAACACCGAGGTCTTCTCACGCTCTGGTCTCCCACCATGTTCACGCTGCTCAGACTACGCAGGCTGTGCTGTCTAGGTCGAGTTCGCTCGATGGAAGACGGCCGCATTCCAAAGGACATCCTGTACATCAAGCTGCACTCTGGCACGAGACCTACTGGCCGACCCAAGCTGCGATTTTAAGATGTCTGTAAGCGTGACGTGAAGATCTGGACATCAACACCGAGAGCTGGCAGTGACCAGGCCTGACATAGCAGATGGTAAAGTGAGCTCCAGAACCAGCTGAAGATGGGAGAGCAGAAGATCCAGAACCGGGCAGAGGAAAAGGGATCCAGATGGAGGGCTCTCAGGCCTGAAGACGATCCGTCAGTTCACTCCTTCACCCACTGTGGCAGTCTGGCGCTCCCGGAGTGTCCTCACCAGCAGTTCTCTTCCTCCGCTTTGTGCCCGCTGGTTGTTTAGTGAACTGCTTTATTGAAATGTGGCGCTACACTGCCCCCTGGTGTTCAGATGATGTGCAGACACTCCTCTCAGTAACAGGAGGGGCGGAGCTTCAGCAGGAGCTGGACGCTGCTGTCCACAATGACAAAGTTTTCACTGTCACAGAGAACGAGGCTCACGGCTACCACTCCACCTCCTGATCTGCAGCTCCACCTCCTGATCTTCAGCTCCACCACCTGAGCTGCAGCTCCGCCTCCTGATCTGCAATGCAACTCATGTGTTCCTCTCGTCCTCGTTTACTGTCACGTAGTGATGATGTCACATTCTTGTTACATGGCGTTCACAACCTGGCTACATTTTAACGCAGCCTCTGTGGTGGAACCAGCAACAGGGTTGGGTCTGGGTGCGCTTTGCCTTACTGAACCGTACCAAAATGGACCATACTGTACCGTATCGTACCATACCATAATGGATCGTACTGTAATGGACCGTACTTTACCATACCGTAATGGACCTTACCGTAATGGACGTACCATAATGGACTGTACCGTACCTTACCATAACGTAATGGCCATACCATACTGTACCGTACGGTATTGGAGCGTACGGTAACGGACCGTACTGTACCGTACTGTGGAAACAAGGCCACAGTGTGTGTGTCTGTGTGTGTGTGTGTGTGTGTGTGTGTGTGTGTGTGTGTGTGTGTGTGTGTGTGTGTGTGTGTGTGTGTGTTGTGTAGTACCTGCAGGTGTGAGGACCAGAGCTTGCAGGATGTCAGACAGAGAAACGATGCCGACGATACGAGATTCTTCATCAACAACAACTAGCCTATGAACCTGCACACACACACACACACACACACACACACACACACACACACACACACACTAGTTTTGTCATGACAATGTGTAAAATGAGGCTAGTTTTAAATGTATGATTTGTGCATGAGGGTGAACCTTCACACTTTCACTTCAATAAAGTCAACGGTCTGCATGCAGTTCCTGTCCTCACCATTTAAGTGTGGGGGGCGCTAGTCTTAAACCTCACTTTAAATCACACAGCTGCTCAATTTCAAACAGAAACCTGATTAAAGCTTTCAGATTTGGCCAGATATGTTTAACATATGAGGAATTTGACTTCGGTAGGAAGACACTGTGCACTCTCAGTACAACTGTAAACATTAACTCATAACAATAAACAAAAAATATAAACAGCAATTAGAGACTAATATGTACAGGAGCTAAATAAGATAGTGGATCACAGTGCAGTGGGTAAGTAGTCAAATAATGATGAGTGACATGAGGTAGTGAGTATTTACATATAGAATGGTGTAGATAGTCATTAAAATAAATAATATGCGTATAGGTACAGGGACAGTCACAGTGACAGTTTTGTTCTAGGTTATTCCACAGCAGCAGGCCTGACATCCAGTGACAGTAGTGTTCATCAGAGTGACAGCCTGGGGGAAGAATCTGTTCTTATGACGGGTTGTTTTGGCGTACAGTGATCTGTAACGCCTGGCGGAGGGGAGGAGTTTGAAGAGTTTGTGTCCGGGGTGTGAGGGGTCTGCAGTGATGCTGCCTGTCCGTTTCCTGACCGTGGACCGGTGTAAGTCCTGGATGGGGGGAAGGTCGACACCAATGATCTTTTCTACAGTCCTGATTGTCCGCTGGAGTCTGAGTCTGTCCAGTTTGGTTGCAGATCCAAAGCAGACAGTGACGGAGGTGCACAGAACAGACTGAATGATGGTGTAGAACATGACCAGCAGGGTGAACTTCTTGAGCTGACGCAGGAAGTACATCCTCTGCTGTGCCTTCTTTATGATGGTGTCTATGTGGGAGGTCCACTTCAGGTCCCGAGAGATTGTGGGTCCCAGGAACCTGAAAGAGTCCACAGTAGACACTCTGCTGTTCAGAATGGTGGGGGGGCAGGTTCAATTGTTCTGACTGGACCAGAAGGCTAGCTGTTCCACCTCCCGTCTATAGGCTGACTCGTCACCGTCCTGGATGAGACCGATGACGGTGGTGTCGTCTGGGAACTTCAAGAGTTTCACATAAGGGTCCCCTGAGTGCAGTTGTTGGTGTAGAGATAGAAGAGCAGTGGGGAGAGGACACACCCCTGGGGGAGCGCCAGTGCTCACTGACCGGGCGCTGCATGTGATGCTCCCCAGCCTCACCTGCTGCCTCCTGTCAGTCAGGAAGTTGGTGATCCACCGACAGGTGGAGGCCGGCATTGTGAGCTGGGGGAGTTTGCAGTGCAGAATATCCGGGATGATGGTGTTAAACGCAGAGCTGAAGTCCACAAACAGGATCACGACGTAGGTCCCTGGGGTGTCGAGGTGGTGCAGGACATAGTTCAGTCCCATGTTGACTGCATCCTCCACCCACTTGTTTGCCCGGTAGGCAAACTGCAGGGGGTCCAGCAGGGGGCCTGTGACGTCCTTCAGGTGGCACACTTCATTCACATCTATCGTCGGTGCAGGTGGGGGGTCAGAGGGGAAGGGGGTTGTGGGGGGAGCCGGTAGGGCAGAGTCAGAACGTGGGCGTGGAGCTGATGAACTGGGTGACGGGTGTGAAAACCTGCAGTAGAAGCTGCTCAGGTCCTCAGCCAGTCTTCTGTTACCTGCAGGGTGGGGGGAGGGGTTCCTGTAGTTGCCCTTCCAGACTGCTGAGGGGTCGTGAGCTGAGAAGCTTGTTTCAGCTCCTCTTAGCTGCCCTGATGGCCTCCTCAGTTTGTTCCTGGCCTGTTTGAACAGGTTCCTGTCTCCCCTCCTGTAGGCTTCCTCCCTGGCCTGACGCAGCCTCCTGAGTTGAGGTGTAAACCAGGACTTGTTGTTGTTGTTGTATGTCCAGAAGGTCCTGGTCTGCACACACGTCCTCACAGAAGCTGATGTATGATGTCACAGTGTCAGTGAGTTCGTCGAGGTTTTCTGATGCAGCTTCAAAAACATTCCAGTCAGTGCAATCAAAGCAGGCCTGTAACTCCTGCTTCGACTCCTCTGTCCGTCTCTTTACAGTCCTGACTTCAGGCTGAGCAGGTTATAACTTCTGCCTGTAGGTCAGGAGGTGAATCAGACAGTGATTAGAGTCCCAGAGCTGCACGGGGGGGCAGAGCGACAAGAGTCCTTTAATACTGTGTAGCAGAGGTTTTCTCCGCTGGTGGGGCACTCAATATGCTGTCTGTATGGAGGAAGTTGGTGGGTGAGAGTTACTCTGTTAAAATCCCCCAGAATGATGAGCAGGGAGTCAGGATGTTTATTCTCCACGGCTGCAATCTGGTCAGTCAGGTGCTGTAGCGCCTCTGTTACACACAGCTGAGGTGGGATGTAAACACCGGCCACACCAGGAGAAGTCCCGCGGTCAGTAAAACGGTTTACACTTTATGAAAAAACTCTCCAGTATCAACTGGTATTAATATTCAGCTCTGTGAGACCAGTCAATGCTGGTGGTTTAAAGTCCACAAATGTGTAATATTACTATTATGCATTTAGTTTGAGAAATCTGGCGCCCTGGGCATTAAGCCCCACCCCCCACTCTGTGACGTACACGATGAGGACCGGGTCTCTGGACCATGTTTCAAAGTCCAGTGGTCATGCGAGTGTGTGTGTGTGTGTGTGTGTGTGTGTGTGTGTGTGTGTGTGTGTGTGTGTGTGTGTGTGTGTGTGTGTGTGTGTGTGTGTGTGTGTGTGTGTGTGTGTGTGTGAGACCTCAGCCTTCACAATTCGGTCCACGATAGTTTCCAGAGTTTCCAGCTTGTTGCACTTCATGACTCCTTCAAAGTACTGAGACCGATGGCTGAGAGCCTGAGTGACGGTCAGGTCCAGGTTGTTGTAGGTCTTCTCTGCTGCCAGGTTCTACACACACACACACACACACACACACACACACACACACACACACACACACACACACACACACACACACACACACACAAAGTTATCAGAAGTGTGTGTTCAAATTTGTGCGTGTGTGTGTGTTTACATATTTTATACTCACAATGACGTCAAACTTGGAGTAGATGTCAACCACTTTTCCTGCAAACACACACACACACACACACACACACACACACACACACACACACACACACACACACACACAGAAAGATGACATGTTAGCCTTGACACACTCCTGTCTGCATACACACACACACACACACGCACACACACGGCGAGTTACCGGTGTGGTCTACGACGGGCAGCGCCGACACGCGGCGGCGTGTGAAGACGGATAGCGCGGTGATGAGGGGCGTGTCTGGGTGGATGAAGGCGATGTTGGAGAACGTTCCTACGCCGAGTTCCTCCAGAGTCTGTTTCATGAAGGCTGGCATGGGCATCTCACACACCTCACACACACACACACACACACACACACACACACACACACGCACAAACATTAGCTCCAGCTGAGGAGAGTGCAGTCTCAGTCTGTCCACCAGGGGGAGTCCTGCTCTTCGTTTGAACAGTCCAAGCAGATTCAGGATCATTTTTATCAACAGTAGAACTCAGAAGTTCCTGAAGGAACCTCAGTGACAGGTGTTCGTTCAATAATAAAAACTTCAAAAGCACCGGTCCAAACTGTTTTCACGACAGTTTCTAAATATTGTCTAAGTTGTAAGAAGTGAAAGTCATTTGTTCAACGTGGAGGTCGTCCTGGTCCAGGAACTCTATAGGTTCTTCTGTTTGAACTCTGGGTGCTTCCTAATAGTCCCTACTTTCTCCTTTCCTATCCACTTCTCCTGAACCAGGTGGATGACATCACGGGGTTAAGGAAAGGTGTTAGGAGACTTCCTAAAGGAGTTAGGAAGGGGGTTAGGAGACTTATTAAAGGAGTTAAGGAAAGGGGTTAGGATACTTCACACCTTCAGGGAGCCTAAAGGGGCCGAGCAGCTCTCACCATGACTCTGGACCAAAACATGAATCCGCCCCCCTCCCCACTGGCTCACTAACAGCTTGCATAATAATTTGGTCTGGTCTCTGGTCTGGTCTTTGGTCTCTAGTCTCAGGTCTGGTCTTTGGTCTCTAGTCTCAGGTCTGGTCTCTGGTCTCAGGTCTGGTCTTTGGTCCCTAGTCTCAGGTCTGGTCTCTGGTCTCAGGTCATGTCTCTGGTCTGGTCTGGTCTCAGGTCTGTCTCAGATCTGGTCTCAGGTCTCTGGTCTCAGGTCTCTGGTCTGATCTCAGGTTTGGTCTCTGGTCTGGTCCATGTGGACTCACAAATAGCTGCAGGAACTTGAGGATCCTCTTGTGTGTCAAGATGTAGAGGGCGTTCCCGCTGACCGGGTCGATGACGGGGAGCCGATGGATCTTGTTCATGACCAGAGAGTAGACCGCCTCGAACACACTGGTGGGGGGGGTGATACAAATCATTCATAGGGCTTTTCCACCAAACAGAACCAGGTTCTAGTTCAGTTCTTAAATGAGCAGCTCCAAAGAGGGGTTGTGTTTCCATTGTCAGGGACTCAGTGAGAGCCACGTCATCACGTCACTGATTCCACCAATGTAGCGCCGGCAGGATCTAAGAACCAGGACCGGGTCGCTCCATCTAGTCTGGCCTGAACCTCGGACGCAGACCAAAGAGCCAGAAAACATCAAGTCTCCTCGTCCCTCTATTCTTGTTTTTTCACGTCCGTCTTGTTTTAGTCTGGAGCCCCGGAGTGGACATAGAGAAAATAATAATAATAATAATAATAATAATAATAATAATAATAATAATAATAATAATAATAATAATAATAATAATAATAATAATAATAATTAGGGATGTCCCGAACTGATCGGTAGATATCGGATCGGGGCCGATATTAGTGATTTGTGAGTGATCGGGAATCGGCAAATCCAGCCGATCACCCCGCCGATCTAAAAAAAAAAAAAAAAAAAAAAAAAACGAGGTCCGCAATAATAACCAGAACAATCAGGGACTAGAAGCTCGGGTGGAGCTGCAGAAGCTAGAAGCAGACGGAGCGGGGCCATAGACCTCTAAAACTAGAGTTATATATAGTGGTTTATGTGTTTCTGTGCAGAAGTGTACTTCAAAATTTCTATGTGGTCTGTCTTCTTCTGCGTTTTTATTGTGTTTGGTGAGTCACAGCGCCCCTAAAGGCCTGGCATGTGTACTACATGCCCTGAAGCCTCGTGTTGAGCCGTGTTCATAGTGAGGTGTGGACGGTTTTTTGGGAGAAGGACAGGGAGGACCAAGATTGTTTTTTCGTCGGGTGGATGTTCCCTCAGTTTACAACAACTACTAAAGAGAAAGAGAATAATTTTGATTCAATATGTGAGTTTTACAATAATTTCTAGCTAAACAAAGCTTCTGCCAATAGTGCTTTTAGCTTCAGACATCTTAGTTGCTCCAAAAATAGACTATTGAGTATATTTGCAATAGCAATGTGAGTATCGGATCGGGAAAGTATCGGTATCGGCCGATACTCAATTCTGAAAAATCGGATTGGTATCGGGGGCAAAAAAGTGTGATCGGGACATCCCTACTAATAATAATAATAATAATAATAATAATAATAATAATAATAATAATAATAATAATAATTAATAACACATGAATGAGCTCGGGGCTTATTTATCACCATTTCAGCTTTACATAGTGAATTTCTGCTCCTTTGACTTTATTTCTGGACGTGTCTGAATCAAAAGCTTCAACATGGAGGAATGGAGGTGTAGAATGATAGAACGCTGCTCTACAGCCGTTTCCATGGCAACCTACATAAACGCTCTGATTAAAGTTCTCTTTCACATGAACCCATTAAAAGGCTCATTTTATGGCTAAAAACTCCAAGCTTTCATTTCCAGTAGTTTGTAGTTTGTTTAGTAGTTCCTGATGAACCAAAAGTCTGGCTTCATTATAAAGAAGTTCTGTGGAGCGTCTCATAGCGGAGCGCCCCCTGCTGCCTCATGCAGACCTCAGCCTGTGGTCATAACGCCGTACAAGACCTGGAAGTGAAGTTAGTTACAATGATGTCACCATGAAAAGCCTGAAAAAAACCACAACGGAAAACTGCTTCTAAATTAAATATCTCACGCAGCTGACTTAGTGTGACAGCAGGAGCTCTGCAGGTCTCTGGAGAGCCACCGGCTCCACGATCACAGATTAAATTATCTCCTTCCCTCGCTTTATTAACTTGACGGAACAACTTATCTCCTTCCCTCACGTTAGTATTATTTTTTCTCTATAACCACTCCGGGACTTTGTGTTCCCTGTAGATTTCAGAAAGCCGGTTCAGCGTCTCTTCCCCCTCATAGGTAGTGATACCTCCAGCGATAACTCCGCCCCCAGCTGATGACGTGTCAGAGGCCCAGCAACGATGTGGCACCGGCTTAGCACCCGTTTAGCCCCTGATAGTCCGGGGCTTTGGTGGTGGAAGGACAAAGAACTGGTGCTAAATCTGGCCCTGGTCCAGAACTAGAACCTGGTTCTTTCCGGTGGAAAACCCCCCACAGTAGACACAGACGCACATGCACACACACACACACACTACCTGGCGTCAGGTGAGATGTGGACCAGAGGTTTGAAGGTCTCCTGCAGGTACAGCTCTGTCAGCACACAGGAACATTCATCAGTAACATGCTGACCACTCAGCAGGTCATGTGATCATCATTTCTTGACCTTGTCTGATGATAAGGTCATAACATGATGAGATCATTTGGTCATATGAGGGGGAGGTCGTGACATGATGAGGTCACGTGTTGTTACCTCTCCAGGTCTCGATCTTGTGCTCCTCCAGCTCATAGATCTGCACCTGCACACACACAGGAAGTGGACCAAGTGAAGTGTGTGTGTGTGTGTGTGTGTGTGTGTGTGTGTGTGTGTGTGTGTGTGTGTGGTGTGTGTGTGTGTGTGTGTGTGTGTGTGTGTGTAAGGTGGATTTAGTGGATGCAGCCGTGAGAACAGGCGATACTGAGCTGAGCTCTGCAGGTGAAACCACATCACTGTGGAGAGGACACACACACACACACACACACACACACACACACACACACACACACACACACACACACACACACACACACACACACACACCTTCCTGTTTTCCTGATGTCAGTAACTTTTTATCTGCTGTTTCCCACCAGATGATTTTCTGTTCATCAGCATCTTATTCTGACATCTCAGTGAAATCTGACACTATGTGTGCGTTCGTGGGTGCGTGTGTGTGTGTGTGTGTGCGTGTGTTACCATGGGAGACTTGTAGTATCTGGTCAGGATGTTAATGAAGTCTGTGATGGTCAACATTCCTGAAACCGAAACAGATTAATGAACTTCACAGGAATCAATACTCTGTGTGTGTGTGTGTGTGTGTGTGTGTGTGTGTGTGTGTGTGTGTGTGTGTGTGTGTGTGTGTGTGTGTGTGTGTGTGTGTGTGTGTGTGTGTGTGTGTGTGTGTGAAAGCCACCACAGGGAGACAGTTGGACCTGCGTTCCCATGGAAACCAGACACTTACCCACAAAGCTCTGCTTCTTGGTCTCCCACAGCGGAGCAGCTCGCACTCCGTTAGCCACGAGAGCAAAGAACGCTTTCTTCACCTGGGACACAACGGAGACAGTACACCCACAATACACACGCAGTACACCCATAATACACCCATAGTACACCCACAGTACATCCACAATACACCCATAATACACCCGCAGTTCACCCATAATACACCCGCAGTTCACCCATAATACACCCGCAGTACACCCACAGTACGTCCACAATACACCCATAATACACCTGCAGTAGACCCATAATACACCCATAATACACCCACAACACACCCATAATACACTAACAAAACACCCGCAGTACACCCACAATACACCCATAATACATCTACAATACACCCATAATACACCAACAATACACCCATAATACATCTACAATACACTCATACAAACCCACATCGAGTGTGGCCGGGTGTAGTTGGATGTAGCCAGATGTGGCTGGCTGTAGCTGGGTGTAGTTTAGTGTGGCTGGGTGTAGTTGAGTGTGGCAGTGTGTAGTTGGGTGTTGTTGGGTGTGGCTTGATGTAGTCGGGTGTGGCCGGATGTAGTAGGGTGTGGCTGGGTGTAGTCAGGTGTAGTAGCTGTGGACTCTGGCTTCACCTGCAGGGTGGTGTCGAACACCACCAGTTTGGAGCTGGTGGGGATGATGTCATAACACTTGTGACACTTCATGAAGCGCATGTAGATGTCTCTCTCTGACTCCTGGAGCCCTGTGAACACATGAACACACTATGTGAACACATGAACACACGCACACGCACACGCATACACACACACACACACACACACACACACACACACACACACACACACACACACACACACACACACACACACACACACACACACACACACACACACTTACCAGCATCCTCCAGGTCTGGCTGCTCCGACATGTCGTCTTCAGCCTCCACCTGCAACAACAACAACAACAACATTAATGACAACACCTCTCGAAGTGTGTGGGGGGGGGGGGGGGGGGGGGGGGCACCCCACAGGGAGGGGGCGGGGGGGTTCAGCGGAGGCTCCATCACTGGGTTAGGGATACCGGACGTTAGCATGCACCTGCCGGAAACCCACCGAGCTCCGTCCGGTCACCGGCTTCTTCCTCGGGCCGTCACGGCTCCATCCCGCTGCGGTCCAGTCGGTACCGCCTCTCCAGTTCTGGTTTCAGGACGAAGCACCGTTCGTCCAGGGCCGCCGCGGCTAACAAGCTAACAGCTAAAAGGAGCACAGTTCCGCTCGGGACTTTCATGATAAAAGCACGTATTCTTCTCAGGGGAGCCAAACAAAAACCAGAGGAAAGAGACCAGAGGAAAGAGAGAAAACCCAAAGAAAAACGAAGGAAAAGAGGGAACAACAAAATAAAAGAGAGAAAACCAAAGACGAGCAATCTGATTGGTCCTGCTCTATTTTCAGTTTTTATTGTGTTTTATCTCTTGCTGTCAAGTCATTTGGTGTCTTTTGGTTAATCCGGGTTATTGTACTTCTTTCAGTCCCAAATTACTTTTAAATTAAGGTTCATTCATTCGGAAAATTACACGTCTTATTTTGAAAGCGCACTTCCGGTTTTAGTAGTTGTTGATGTGACATAATGTAGCAAATGTTTCCGAAAGAAGCCGAACAGAGCCGAAGTCTTTTTCCTCCATTCTTCCATCTTTTATTTATATTCATATACATTGATCCATCTTGATCCTGTTCAGGGTCGCTGAGTGCTGGAGCCAATCCCAGCTAACTATAGAACAGGACAGGTTCACCTGGACAGGTGAGGACAGGTACACCTGGACAGGTGAGGACAGGTACACCTGGACAGGACAAACACACCGGGACAGATTTAGCAAAATGCTGAACTTACCACAGGGGGCGGGGTCGAAGGGGGCGTGGCCAGAGCAGGAAGCTTGCAGCAGGAGGTGAAGGAGGAGGTGTCTGGGGGAGAGGAGAAGGAGCGGAGCCTGCGAGTCTCCAGCCTCCTGGGCTCCGTCAGGTACGTCTCCAGAGGGAACCCGCTGAGGGGCGGAGGGGCAGGGGGGGCCGGGGGAGGAGCAGGGGGGGAGGAGCAGCTGTACGCTGGGAGGAGGAGGAGCAGAGAAATGTGTGAACCTCCTCCTGGAACCTGCATCAACTTGTACAGATACAAGTACTGCAAGTACTGCAAGTACCTGAGAATTGAGTTCCTGTACTTCTTAAAATACAGTGCACACACACACACACACACACACACACACACACACACACACACACACACACCTCTGGGCTTGTCTCTCTGGTTCAGGTTCACTGTTGGTTGCTGGTTTGAATCCCTGGAGGCCGACCGGAAGATCCTGCTGAAGCTCAGCCTGACACACACACACACACACACACACATGGCTATAAGCAGTGTGTGTGTGTGTGTGTGTGTGTGTGTGTGTGTGAGAGTACCTGCGTGTTGCTCTGGGTGGGGAGTCCTGCTGGGGGAGTCTGGTCTGGTAGGAGATGGTTTTAGGGGAGGTGGTCTTGGAGCTGAATGAGGTCCTGCGGGGTCCAGGTTTGGGACTGGAGGTACTGGGGGGTCCAGGTCTGGGACTTGAGGTCCTTGGGGGTCCAGGTCTGGGACTTGAGGTCCTGGGGGGTCCAGGTCTGGGACTTGAGGTCCTGGGGGGTCCAGGTCTGGGACTTGAGGTCCTGGAGAACGAAGCCCGATGGAAGAAGGTCCTGGTGGGACTGGAGGAGCTGGACTGATGCGCTCCCTCGTGGATTGAAATCACAACAGGAACAGGCTTGTAACTAAAGAGTAACTCAGTTACAGTTACTCGCAGTGGATTAGTTACTTTTAGCTTTTGTATTAGCTTTGTCATTATCTGACCAAACTGTTTACTGGAGGAGATTATAGAGCATATTCCTCCACTAATCCGGTTTATAGAGCATCTGCCTCCCCTAATCCAGATAATAGAGCATTTTCCTAATCTAAACCAGATTATAGAGCATCTCCCTCCTCTAACATCAGATTATAACCCATCTTCCTCCTCAAGAATCAGATTACAGAGCATCTTCCTCCTCTAACATCAGATTATAGAGCATTTTCCTAATCCAGATTATACTTTAATTTCACACAGCAGTTGCTCAGATTTTTATATTACAAACGGAATAATGTTTGATATGAGTATTTCCTCCGTTCCAGATTTACTCCACAGACGGAAACAGAAACTTTTCAGTTTCACAACATTCGCTGTATTTTCCTGATTCTTTGTTTTAATGTTTTAATGGTTTAATGTTTTAATGTTTTAATGGTTTTAATGTTTTAATGGTTTTAAACTGCAGCAGAACCATGAGTTTTAAAGTTTCTTCTGGTATCAATAAAGAGTGAGTACTACGTGTAGGATTCTTTTCTACAGTAGACGGATGTTTGATCTTGTGTGTCTCCAGACCTCCACACAGTAATAATTGTAAAGTATTGAGGTATTTACGGTCCAGTAGATCTTTAGCTGTGGCAGGACTGTGATACTTCTGATACTTTACTGTGAACATGGTATTTGAGGTTTCCAGCAAATTGTCTCGTCAATAATTACTCCAAGTAAGACTACATCCGAGTTTTGATTCAGACCCTCTACCTGTACATTGACCTGACTAGTTGCTCTGTATTTACCTAAAGATCATTACTGTAGTTTTACACAGATATTTATTCTATTTGATTCAGTACTGCAGTGATTACTTCCAGACGTTGCTGCAACTCCTCAGCAGTACATCTGATATTTAAGATACAAGTTATGTTCTGTTTCTGTCAATATTCAGCGTTCCAGTGATTAAAAGTAACTAGTGACTTAGTAAAGTGCACTTCATCCAGTCACTAATTACTTTTAACCACAGTAACTGAGTAACTAGTTACTCTGGTCAGTTAAGGTTCGTGATGTTAGAGTTTCTACCTTCCTGCTGGAAACAGTGTGGAACGAATCTTCATCATCCTGGAGGGACATCATGGAGGTCCTGCTACACACACACACACACACACACACACACACACACACACACACACACACACACACACACACACACACACACACACACAAAAACCTCATTCGTTACAGGTATCCACATGTGTATACACACACACACACACACACACACACACACACACACACACACACACACACAGTACCTTGTTTTCAGCAGTCTAGTCTGTCAACTCAAATTCACTCACCTCCTCCTCCTGCTCCTCACTTTTATTTCTGCTCCCCCTCCTCCTGCTCCTCCTCCCGCTCCTCCCCCTCCTCCTGCTCCCCCTCCCCCTCCTCCTCCTGCTCCTCCCCCTCCTTCCGCTCCTCCTCCTCCCGCTCCTCCCCCTCCTCCTGCTCCTCCTCCTGCTCCCCCTCCTCCTGCTCCTCCTCCCCCTCCTCCTCCCGCTCCTCCCCCTCCTCCTGCTCCTCCTCCTGCTCCCCCTCCCCCTCCTCCTGCTCCTCCTCCTGCTCCTCCCCCTCCTCCAGAGCAGAGGGTTCCTCAGGAGGATCTTTGCTCAGATTGATTCCTGATAACATTTGTTGCTGGTTTGAGGAGCAGCCATCTTGTTTTTCACCTTCTGAAGAGCAAATCGTTCTTCAACAAGGAACTTGTTCTTTAACAAGCGACTCGTTCTTCAACAAGGGACTCGTTCTTTAACAAGCGACTCGTTCTTCAACAAGGGACTCGTTCTATAACGAGCGAGTCATTCTTCAACAACGGACTCGTTCTTCAACAAGGGACTCGTTCTTCAACAAGGGACTCGTTCTTTAACGAGCGACTCGTTATTTAACAAGGGACTCGTTCTTCAACAAGGGACTCGTTCTTTAACGAGCGACTCGTTCTTTAACGAGCGACTCCATCAACAAGGGACTTCTTTAACGACGACTCGTTCTTCAACAACGACTCGTTCTTCAACAACGGACTCGTTCTTCAACAAGGGACTCGTTCTTCAACAAGCGACTCGTTCTTCAACAACGGACTCGTTCTATAACGAGCGAGTCGTTCTTCAACAAGCGAGTCGTTCTTCAACAAGCGACTCGTTCTTCAACAAGGGACTCGTTCTTTATCGAGCGACTCCATCAACAAGGGACTTCTTTAACGAGCGACTCGTTCTTCAACAACGGACTCGTTCTATAATGAGCGAGTCGTTCTTCAACAAGCGAGTCGTTCTTCAACAAGCGACTCGTTCTTCAACAAGGGACTCGTTCTTTATCGAGCGACTCCATCAACAAGGGACTTCTTTAACAAGGAACTCGTTCTTCAACAAGGGACTCGTTCTTTAACGAGCGAGTCATTCTTCAACAAGCAACTCGTTCTTTAACAAGGGACTCGTTCTTTAATGAGAGACTCGTTCTTTAACGAGCAACTTGTTCTCTAACATTCGAGTCTTTCTCTCCTCCACAGCTTTTCTCTCCATTTCAAATCAACAAGGGACTTTGTTCAGAATGGTTCTGGTTCCACCTGAAGCTCCAGGTTCTGGTTCCACCGTTGTCCAGTGCAGATGGCAGTGACCCAGAAGGACTGATCACCTCCATTGATTGAAGTTGTTGTTCCTGAAACTCTTCAGTCGACCTGAAACACCTGGTTTGAAATAATGGAGGCGGTCGTGTCCTGATGCAGGTGAAACTCAGAAAAGTGTGTGTGTGTGTGTGTGTGTGTGTGGGTGCCCTCATGCTTTCCCCTCAGCTCATCATTTCCTTCTGGGTTTTGGTGAGAATGAAACCCTCATGTGAACCTGCACACCTGTTAGCCCCGCCCACCCCTCCTCCACACTGACAATATTAACAATATTAACACATTAGCCCCGCCCACTCCATCTTTCATCCTTCACACTGGTAGTAATGTTAACTAGTAGAACTTCCTCACTGGGTCCTGGTTCTTCACGGGGTCCCTCTTCAGTGTGTCCACTATCAGCAGTCAGACCCCCAGTGAAGCAGGACTCTACTGGACCAGGACTCTAGAGGATCTGATGCTAACTAGCATTGAGGCTACTGGAGGTCCCTGAAGAACCGCTTCCACAGAAACACTATTATTATTATTTTTCAGAAAAATTCAAAACAAACATCCTTTCAAAAGTCTTTTATTGTGTCACATTTTTGTCTCAGGCTTGATTTCGAAATAAGAGCCTGTGCAGGGGTCCACTGAGGTCAGGAGGCTGGTGTCAAATTATTTGACGTTCGAGGCATTGTGGGGAACGTGACAGAAGAGCCTGACGAGGCTGGTGTCAAATTACAAGCACCGCTGTGAAAAACCAAAAAGTACTTTATTTTGAAATCTTACACGTCCAAACCGTGTTAGCACCAGAGGGGTTCGGGTTGGAGGAGAGAACCCTGAGGGGGCGGGGCCAGCAGCCGACAGAGGGGCTCGGGTTGGAGGAGAGAACCCTGAGGGGGCGGGGTCAGCAGCCGACAGAGGGGTTCGGGTTGGAGGGGAGAACCCTGAGGGGGCGGAGCCAGCAGCCAGGTGGGATCAGGCGATCTCCAGCTCGCGCTCGATGCCAACGTACTTCAGAGCGTCCGCCTGGCTGTACCTGCACACAGGAAGTACACCGCCACAATAAAGCTGCAGGAACGGACCAATCAGAGCTGCAGGAACAGGTTCAGACATAATTTAATGGGTCACTCTGCAGCTCTCTGAAGACACTGTGTGTGTGTGTGTGTGTGTGTGTGTGTGTGTGTGTGTGTGTGTGTGTGTGTGTGTGTGTGTGTGTGTGTGTGTGTGTGTGTGTGTGTGTGTGTGTGTGTGTGTGTGTGTGGTCCACCTGTAGTCGAAGAACAGCTCCTCTCCAGTCTGAATGGCTCTCTTAGCGAAGATTCCGATCCTGTGATCTCCGTTCACCATCATCACTGCAGAGAGCAACACCAGGAACCACTAGCTTAGCATTGGGTGAGCGTCAGCTTAGCGTGAGGTTAGCATCAGCGCAGCGTGGTACCTTTAGCATATAGCAGTTGGGGTTCACACTGTGGTTCGCAAAGCGGATCTTGTTTCCTTTCCTCGTGGCGTCGACAACAAAGTCTGGAACACAGAGAAAATTTACCAACATTCACCAGTTCTTCACAACACACACACACACACACACACAGAGAAACAAACAAACACATAAAGCATTACCATTGTTGAGGTTGAACAGGAAGCTGCACATGTACTTGTCGTAGACCTTTCCTCTACGGTCGGCTTCATCCTGGGAGATGATCTACACACACACACACACACACACACACACACACACACACACACACACACACACACACACACACACACACACACACACACACACACACACACACACACACACACACACACACACACACACACACACACACACACACACACACACACACACACACACACACACACACACACACACACACACACACACACACACACACACACACACACACACACACACACACAGTTAGACCTACGCTGGTCCTCCACCTTGTGAGGACCTCCACCCCTCCTCCTCCACCCTGTGAGGAGCTCCTCGTCCACTGTGTGAGGACCTCCACCCCTCCTCCACCATGCGAGGACCTCTCCTCCACCCTTAGAGGAGCTCCTGCTCCACCCCTCCTCCACCCTGTGAGGACGTCTCACCTCTCCACAGTACTCCGAGATGAACTCGTTCTTCTGCACCGGCTCCTTGATGAAGATGCCCCACCCGGCCACGTCTGACGGAGCCAGCAGCAGGTGCTGGGAACAGCAGGAACATCAGGAGGAACAAGTGAGGAACATCAAGATGAAGTAAGTAAAATGTAAGTAAGTAAATTTTATTTCTATAGCGCTTTTCACAGACATGGAGTCACAAAGAGCTTCACAGTAAAAACAGATGAGAGAAAAAAAACATCCTAAAAACACAACAAATGCCGGGTCAGTGGCAGCGTGGGTCGTTTGGACTAGAACATGAACATGTAAAGAACATCAGGAGGAACATGTGAGGAGCATCAGGAGGAACATCAAGAGGAACATGTAAAGAACATCAGGAGGAACATGTGAGGAACATCAAGATGAACATGTAAAGAACATCAGGAGGAACATGTGAGGAACATCAAGATGAACATGTAAAGAACATCAGGAGGAACATGTGAGGAGAATCAGGAGGAACATCAAGATGAACATGTAAAGAACATCATGAGGAACATCAGGAGGTAGAACCAGCAGGAGATCGCATGACTCCAATAAGAGCTTCTTCCGTTAGAGCTGTTCATCCCTGTGTCCGCACGTCTCTGTGTCCGCACGTCTCTGTGTCTGCACGGCTCTGTGTCTGCACGGCTCTGTATCTGCACGTCTCTGTGTCTGCACGGCTCTGTGTCTGCACGTCTCTGTGTCTGCACGTCCCTATGTCTGCACGGCTCTGTGTCTGAACGTCCCTGTGTCTGCACGTCCCTGTGTCTGAACGACCCTGTGTCTGCACTCCCTGTATCTGCACATCTCTGTGTCTGAACGTCCCTGTATCTGCACGGCTCTGTGTCTGAACGTCCCTGTGTCTGCACGTCTCTGTATCTGAACGACCCTGTGTCTGCACGTCCCTGTGTCTGCACGTCCCTGTGTCTGCACGTCATACCTTCTTGGCTCCTCTCTGGATGGAGCAGTTCTTACAGGAGACGTTTTTGCTGTCCCAGTGTTCTGCAGCTCCACAGGTGAGACACAGGTCGGGGTCACACTCCCTCACAGCCAGGTAGCAGGGACACTGCTTGGTGTTACACTGAGCCTTACAGCGGCAGCCCGGGAACCGGTTCTGACCTGCGCACACACACACACACACACTTAACTAGAGCCTGGTTCCTTATTTCTTTCATGAGCCGTTATCAACTCATTGACGTGTGCGTGTGTGTGTGTGTAGGCTCACACTCCGAGCTGCACTGGCAGAACTTCTCACAGAAGTTCTGGGCGGTGACACAGGGACAGGAGGAGTCACAGGGCTGGCGAGGGTGGTCACAAGGTTGGTAGTTGTACACATGATTGGAGGATCCGTCTGTCAAAGAGATATGTGAGAGGTTCCGTCAGGGTCATGTGACGTGTGTGTGTGTGTGTGTGTGTGTGTGTGTGTGTGTGTGTGTGTGTGTGTGAGAGGTTCTGTCAGGGTCGTGTGTGTGTGTGTGTGTGTGTGTGTGTGTGTGTGTGTGTGTGTGTGTGTGTGTGTGTGTGTGTGTGTGTGTGTGTGTGTGTGTGTGTGTGTGTGTGAGAGGTTCCGTCAGGGTCATGTGACGTGTGTGTGTGTGTGTGTGTGTGTGTGTGTGTGAGAGGTTCTGTCAGGGTCGTGTGTGTGTGTGTGTGTGTGTGTGTGTGTGTGTGTGTGTGTGTGTGTGTGTGTGTGTGTGTGTGTGTGTGTGTCAGACCTTTCTTCAGCTGGATCTTCCTGCAGTGTGTGGCCCACAGTCGATGTTTCCTCTTCTTCTTCCTTGGGGGCGTGTCCTCGTCCTCCGCTGGCACCCGGGCGATGATGCTCGACTCTTTGACACGGAACTCGTACACCTGCAGGGACATGAGGTCTCACATCACTGCTACCTGTCTGTCTTCACCGCCACGCCACGCCTCACCCGTCTGTCTGCACTACCACGCCTCACCTGTCTGTCTGCACTACCACGCCTCACCCGTCTGTCTGCACTGCCACGCCTCACCTGTCTGCAGCTCTTGGTTCCAATGAGTCGAGCGATGGCGCAGTAGTTATCGTAGTACGTCCCGATGAGAACCCTAAAGAGAGAAGCTTCAGCTCCACTCCAGTCCACCAGCTCACTGCTCAACTTGATCTTCACTGGAGTCTGACAGCGAGAGTTCCCCTCTACAGAGACAGGCACACACAGAGAGAGAGAGAGAGCGAGCGAGAGCGAGAGCGAGAGCGAGAGAGAGAGAGAGTCAAATTACAATCTGAGGCAGGAAGCTGAAGGAGTACTGAAACTATGTTGTGTACTGAGGATGCCTGTCTGTGGTACTGGTGGACTTCATGTTCTCAGTGTATCAGTCTCTCAGTGTATCAGTCTCTCAGTGTCCCTGTGCCTCAGTGTCCCTGTGCCTCAGTGTCCAGGGATAGATCTTAATTTTTTCCCCCACTAGTTGAGCGGACTAGTGAGCCATGGGTTGCACTAGTCCTGCACCCAGTGAAATATATTTAGTTATATTAAAATCATCATCATAGAAATAACAATTGCTCTTTTATAAATGCTACATTTTGTGTTGCCGGTACATCAGCTTAGAGTTTTCTTCCCTCATGGTGGCAACAAACTAGAAAAACGGCTCAGAATGTAGTCGTCCCCCGTCCCGTGCGTACCAGAGAATTAATGACTAGTTTTAGACAAAAGATAAGTTGCATCGTACATTAACTGATATTATTCAGTGACTAGATGCATGACAGAGTCTAGTACTGTAGAACACAAACTGACAAAATGTGGATCCAGTTTGTCACTAAAATATTTTGAAAACAAATATTGAAGCACAATTCATGAACATTCAGACGTTCTTATTTCAGGTGTCTGATGGAGGGACAGCTTCAGGAACGTGCTCATCTACACTGCAGTAGGGAAGCACCCATCCATGTTTTTTCACTTCCGATCCCCAAATTTGTATATCTGCCCATACGATTCTGATAGCAGAGCTCTATTCGCTTTAATATTATCATCATTATTGTTATTATTATTGTAATAAACTCCTCTCTACAGGCAAGTATGAAATGTACTAATGTATACATGTATTCTCCCAAAATGCAACTTGAGGATAGTATCAGGTCAGAGAAGGAAACAGTACAAACTGTTTTTGTTTCATTTGGACAATGTGGGGGTCTGCGTGACGTCATCGTCTCATAATAAACTAGTTTTATCTTTAAACCCTCAGAATGACTTTATTAATCCCGGGGGAAATTCTTTAGCAGCGCAGCACCAACAGAATGTTTCCAGCTCTAATGCAGCTCCAACCATTGGGACTATTTTCAGGGAGTTTAGCGCGGAGTAGGACGCAGCTTCACGGAGGTGTGAATCGCCTGCTGACAGCCTGGAGGAGCTGCTGTACGTTGTTTTGATGTCAGTGCTGTTCTCCTTGGCGAGCTGGACTTTTAAAACGCTGACGTCTGGCTGCAGAGCGCCGCCTCGCTGGACTACGGCTTTGCTAACATCCACGTTGCTTTGTGGTGTTTTGAGCACAAAATAGATCTAAACAGCAACATGTGATGAAACGTTGGATAGCACAGTGCTACTTCCCTAGCCTGCTCGCTGGCTGGCTGCAAACTGTGGAAAGGATTTCCTGACTCATTCCTCCTGGTCTCATTGAGACCCGCCTCCCTTCAGGAAATCTAGTCCACAGTTTACAGCCAGCGAGCAGAGCAGCAGCAGGGAAACACTGTGGAGTCATTTCAGTAACAGTGAAGCAGACGAGGCTTCATGGATCAGAAATCTCCGCAGGTTGGATCGGAAATTTCTAATTTTGCACTGGTCCCACAGACGAGCCATCGGAAATGTGTAGTAGTCTGTAGAAATATGTACTAGTCTTGGACTGGCTTCTTAAGATCGACCCCTGGTGTCCCTGTGTATCAGTGTCCCGGTGTCTCAGTGAGATGTGGTTGCCCACCTGAGCTGCTGCTGTTGTCGTCCTTCTTGTCATCGTTGTCGTCGTCTCGCTCGTCCTCCCTGCTGCCTTCGCGCTCGCTGTCTGTGTCCTTGGTCTCCGAGGAGACGGTGGGTGTGGACGGACGGCTGTTGGCCAGACGACCTCGGCGACGCCCCGCCGGCCGTTTGGATGGCGTCTTAGGCCTCTCCGCCCCCACACCCGCCGGGTAGTCTGAGACTACGCTGTCCTGCAGGACAGTTACATTAAAGTAACTAACACTTTAGTAACCTGACACACTGGAAAAACTAACACTTTAGAAAGAAAGATACTTCAGCTCGTTAATGTTAGCAGCAACTTCAACGACAAAGTAACTCAGTTACAGTTACTGAAGCGTTTCATTCATTAATTTTTGTTGTATAGCCTCGTTTCCACTGCGCAGTATGTGTCCGTTCAGGACAGTTCTGTACAGAATTTCATGTGTTTCCACTGAGAAAACCTGTGGAGAGTACCGTACCCAACCATTACCATTGTTGGTCACTCCTCCGCTGAGGCAGCGAGCACAGCAGTACGGTTCCAGAGGGCGGAGCCACAATGCAGCCGTGTGCTGATTGGCCAGTGACAATAGTCACTCTGGACAAGCAGCAATATTTCATAAAGTAGCTGTGATTAGCATTAGCCTGTTTCACCGACCTGCACCAGGTACATGTAGCAGTCCAAGCCGCAGGGTTTACTGTCCACCAGGTTCTCCAGGTTCTTCCTCTTGTATGTGTTGGGTGTAGCATGGAACGCTACGAGAGGAGAACATGAACAGTGAACGGAGAGCAAATGCTGGTGTAGTACAGGAATAGTAATGTGTAGTACAGGTGTAGTGATGTGTAGTGATGGTGTAGTACTGACGGTGTAGGAAGCAGTCGTATTTGAAGCAGCGTCGACAGAACAGAGTGTGGAAGGAGTGCAGACTCTGCTCACGCTGCACTGAGCGAGCGTTCGGACCGTCGATGTTCGGCGTGCATTCAGGAGGAAGAGCACCGGGAAGCTGCTGCTCCGTCAGCTCCTTGTACCTGCAGCACACACACACACCTGTAATATTTACAGTAGAACCTCTGACAAGCAGACCCGGTAAGAGCGACACCCTGTACTGGACATGTCACTGAGCACGGACACATATTTACATGTTAACACACCTTAATGAGGACAACCTGCCTGACCAGGACAACCGACTGGTTTTCCTGGTGAATTTCAACCTGATCGTCACTAAAACGGCCAAAATACTCCGGCTGGACCCGATTATTGGAAAACTCAGATGTTGTGGTGTCAGAAGATTAGTTTTGAGATCTTAATAATGGTGGTGCTGCTCTGTGAAGCTCCTCTCCGTCAGCTTCTCCATGAGTTCTGCATTACGTGTCTGCAGACTGTGCCGGGCTGCGGGTGATACACGATTGTATCCATACTCCAGTCCTGGTTCACTTCCTTAACGTTCCATCACGTAACGCAACGATCCCGAAACTATCTCCACTTCTGCTGCTCGGCGTTCTCCACCTTTCCATTTCCATTAGCCTTTATTTAGTCAGGAGAACCACACTGAGATTAATAATCTCTTTTACAAGTGTGTCCTGGCAAACCAAAGTACTTTATGTTTCACTTCAGGAGTTCTGAGTCTCTGAATCTTTATTTGTTTTTAAATTGTGATAGTTCAGTACAGTCGCTCTGGAGCATGAGCAGTCAGAGCGAGCGGATCGCGCGTTCGACCTCAAGAGGGTCGGAGCCTGGTGCACAGGGTGGATGACGATTTTGACGTCACATCTACTTTGCGCACACTAAAGTTTCCCTTTCCCCGAACAGCAGAGAACATAAGGCCCGTGGGCCAAAACCCACCAAGAGGCTCCAATCTGGTCCCACCAAGCAAGGAGGTTTTAAAGGATTTATACAAGTTTATTTTGACATTTCATTATATTTTGCACCAGAATGTTTCATTAAAATTTACTTTATGTTGAGATTGTAATCCTTTTCAGTACTAACAGTTTGATCTTGTAAAAATATAGATAATTTCACTACATCCACTGTGACCACAACAAAGAAAAACTTTGAAGTGTAAATTTAAAGGTTATTATAGCAATATTTGACCAGTCTGGTCCACTCAAGATGAAACTGGACTGTCTGTGGTCCCTGAAGTAAATTAAATCTTATTTAATAATTATTATCTATACATCTTATACACACATATGGTTCAGTCATTTGCTTTCAACTAACCATAAAATATTTGGTGTTTGGTTCATTCAATATAACTGGTCCTACTATTTGTCCTTGTGACCCTCCGAAGAGAGGACACCTGTCTTCAGGGATCACTTGCCCTTGGATTTTAGGGCATTCCTACATCAGAGGTTTTACTGTACATACACACACACCTGTAATATATATATATATATATATATATATATATACACACTCACACACTCACTCACTTCTCCTTGAGCTCCTCAGTAGAACCTTTGTCGGGGAACATGGAGGAAATGGCTTCGAAGATCTTGTCTGAGGGGAACTTCTTGCTGTCCAGGCTGCGACCTGCAAACCACCAACACCTCAGTAGCTGTCGGCTACACATGCTAATGCTAACACCTGCGCTCAGCCAATCACAGCTCCCTGCCGTACCGTACGGCGTTGTGTGTCTCCAGGTCCTGTCAGACTCACCCTGGGTGGACAAGGCGTCCTTGCGCTGGTCCTCCGAGTGCTCCTTCCCGTCACACAGGTCCACCTTGAAGTCCTGGTCCTCCTCCTCGTCCTCATCCTCGTTGTCGCTGTACTGAGCCAGAGCGCTGACCAGCTCCACGAAGATCTCGTCGTTAATGAAGCCACACTCTGGAACCACGGCGGCGTCAACGCAACAACCCAACGTCACACAGAGTCACACAGCAGCTATACTGACAGAACCAGGTCTGACCTGGGGACCAGAACCAGGACCAAAACCAGGTCTGACCTGGGTGCCAGGAACAGGACTGACCTGGTCGATCAGACATGTTCATCTTAACGACTCTACAGACTAATGTTAAACCTGGAGTTCCTCAGGATTCTGTCCTAGGACCTTTACTCTTCACTTTCAACCTGCTTCCTGTAGGAAGATCATCAGGAAAGACTTTGATTGATACACTAAATCTCCTACTCTTCCTCTCTCAGTCACAGGGAGGCACTCTCAGGTACCGAAACATGGTACCGTTTGGTTTTACGTGAATCAGTACTCGGGAGTACCGAGGGAATTCAGTCAGTACATATCAAGTACTGAACTGTGCCGGAGTGCAGCTTGGGAGGAAAACTCACCTCGGTCTCCGTGGACTTTTCCATCATAGTTCTTGATGAGCTCCTCAATGAAGGTCCCGTCCTGGTCCAGGACTTCGTCACCCATGTAGGGAATGTTGTGGAGTACTGTCTCGTCCTCCACCTGAAAGCGTGCACGCACACACAATCAGCCTCCATTCTCCACCCCCCCCCCCAACCCCAGTGTTCCTTATGCTCACCATGAAGTTCTGCTGCAGCGGAGACCACGAGTACATGACGGGAACAGAGGCCACAGCGTTCAGGGTCTTCAGGGGGATCACCTGCCTGGAGAACTCGGAGAACCCACTGTCCACCGTGCACTGCGCCCACACACACACACACACAGACACTGTTCATGGGGTGGACACAGAGTGTACTTGAGAAGAATCCAGTCCAATTCCAGTCGCCTATCTGGACTTCAGCAAAACCGGTTCAAGCCGGTTTGCGTGACAGAAACCGCTCAGTGTGGGGGAAGAGGACCAAGATGGCGTGAAGGTGCGCCCCCTGGTGGTCTGCTCACCTCTCGGGTCCCCCTCAAGGAGCTGACTGACGTCATGATGTGGACCGGCTGGATCCGACGGGTCCTCCACTCTTGGTTCAGAAGGTCCGTCCGCTCCAGGATCTTCTGCCGGTTGGTGTTGAACATACTCTGGAGGGGGAGACACAGGGAAGACAGAGACACAGAGGGAGACAGAGATAAAGGGGGAGACAGAGGGGGAAATACAGGGGGTGAATGACAGTTTATGTCAATCCATAGTTCATCTAGAAATAATAGTGTGTCTCAATCCTCTCCTCGCCTCCCTCCCTCTCTCCCTCACGTCCCCCCCTCCCCTCGTCTCACCTTGACCTCGTCGGCCCGTCTGAAGCGTTTCAGCTGTCGGAGTCTCATGTACTCAGACTTCACTCTCCTCTTCCAGCAGGCCGGACCTTTGTCCGAACGCTTCCCCGTCAGCACCATGGTCCACCTGAGGGACAGACAGCCAACCTCTATTTGATGACGTTAAATACAATTCATGTTACTGATCACACACAACTACCTGGTTCTCTAGAACTTCACTACATCAAATGTCCTGTCAAAACCAAACGTCCTGAGGGTAGACTGTAGAAAAAGCAACCATTTGAAAACGGCAGCCAAGGTGGAACTTTCTGGAAACTCTCGAGCTACGTCGTCGTGTAGCCAGAGGGTCTGTTCACACCCCCTCTTTGATCTGGACCAGAGTCTCTTCAGGGTCTGTTCACATCCTGTTTGTTCTGGACCAGAGTCTCTTCAGGGTCTGTTCACATCCTGTTTGATCTGGACCAGTCTCTTCAGGGTCTGTTCACATCCTGTTTGATCTGGACCAGAGTCTCTTCACCTCCTGTTTGATCTGGACCAGTCTCTTCAGGGTCTGTTCACATCCTGTTTGATCTGGACCAGAGTCTCTTCACCTCCTGTTTGATCTGGACCAGAGTCTCTTCACATCCTGTTTGATCTGGACCAGTCTGTTCAGGAACAAACCGTTTGGTGAACACTCCCACCATCTCTGAACCGTTGCTAAAAGATCTCTGGTCTCACTTCGTTTACTAACAATCTTTCTAGTGGGCGGGGTTAGAGGACGTGATGTAGAGCACAATGCATTCTGGGTAGTAAACAAACAAAGCTAACCGAGGGAGTCAGATGAAGCAGAAAGAAATAGTAGGGAAATATCTTACGGCCAGACGTGGAGTAGAGAGGGTGGAGTAGAGAGGAAGAGGTAGTGAGGAAGAGGTAGAGAGGAAGAGGCAGTGAGGAGGAAGTAGAGAGGAGGAAGTAGAGAGAAGGAAGTAGACAGGAAGAAGTAGAGAGGAAGACTCATCTATATCTGGTCTGAAGACTATATATCGTGGTTGTTTGTAGCTACCCATAAGCCACAAGTGAACTCGCCGAGACACCATGGGTTAAAGGGGCGGGACTTCCTTATTTGGTCTGGACCAATCAATGAGCCGTGTTTCTTCTTCACTTCCTTTCTGGTCAGAGTTTGTTTCAGGCGACAGCGCCCCCAAACCAGCAGCAGGTGGAAGTGCGTGACTCTTTCCAGCCTGTCTCGAAAGTCAATGTGAAAGCAAACCAACCAAATGAAGGGGTGAACATTCTCGGCTCCGCCTCCCAAGTGAACAGAGTCCCGGACTATCTCAATATGGAAGACCCCTGAGGAAACATTTTTCCTGGTCTCCATGTTGGCACTAACTTGCAGTTGTCGACATGCTCAGTAGAGCCAATCAGAACAAAGTTTCCACTGTGGTCTCCCAGTCCATATTCTCATGGACTTGGTACTTATATTTTGACAGTCACCCTAATAACAATCCAACTTGGTAGTTTTATTGTGACAGTCACCATAATAACAATGCAACTTGGTGGTCTGTCCACAAGAACATCCGTGTTATTGTGGCGTAAATGTGAAACATTTTTGAGTTTTCAGATGAAACGTTGTCATGGAAACGAGGCTTTAGAGGAAGTTCCTACATTAATACAAAAACAACAAACGTTTCCTTCAAGTTCTGAGGTACTGGTGGACAAAGAACGGTTTTGCTGGGGATCGTTCAGGACACTGCTGTTATGAAAACTTTGGTCCCCTTTGGAAGGTGCTTCCATCCGGAAATGGAGCTCTGCAAGAAGCCGGACCTGTTCACCTGGAAACTAGACCGAGTCCCGGTCCCGGGAAAGGTACACCTGGTCGTCCTGCTCGGTTCGGGGCGGGTTCGCGTGGTTAAGTGAACCAGATCGGTTCGTGTTGGAACGGATTCGTTCCGGAAGCAGAACTTGTCATGACACCCGGCGAGCGAGCAGCGAACGTCCGTGTCATTAAGCCGGAGCCACCTGTCCAGCTACAGCCCCGGACCCTGACAGCTGGTCTTACCTGAGCGGCGGGTCTGTCCTCATCCAGCGGGGACTCAGTGCTCATCCAGCGGGCCCACCGGGACCGACACACCGGGGGAGTGGTCCTTTGTGCGCGGGGTTAGCGACGTTAGCTCGGCGGCTAGCTTAGCACCTAGCTTCAGAGAAACCGGCTTCAGGAAACCTGGGACGGTCCGCAAGGAGCCTTCTGATCCGGTCCAGCCGAGTGCTGGCTCCGTGCGGGGGAACAGCAGCGTGTGGACCGGGTCTGGTCCGGGTTCGGTACCTGGTTCTGCCTCGAGCCGGACTCCGTTCAAACCGCTCTCCGAGTCCGCCGCACGCTCCAGAGGCGCCAAACGTCCGGACCAATCACAGAGCGTCGTGCTGGACGGCCCCAGTGAAGCGCCACGCAATTGGTGGGCGAGCAGCCAATCAGGGAACGACGAGCGGTGGGGGGCCCTCTAACGGGGACATGTGGACTGACTCTTTGTTCTCACGTGAGACCAGAACCAAGACCATGTAGTCCACCTGAGACCAGAACCAAGACCATGTAGTCCACCTGAAACGAGAACCAAAAACAGAACCAAGACCATGACGTCCACCGGGGACCAGAAACAAGACCCTGTAGACCTGTTGGCTCCAGGTTTGTGGTTCCAGTAGAACCTGGTTCCACTGCAGAAGAAAGTTCAGCTTTAAAACAAACTATTAAATATCAGGAACGAGAGATGCTCTGGTTCTCCGAGGACTCGACTTTGTTCTAGAATTTCTTTTTACACAATCAGTGGTGAAGAAACAAAGGGATTAAATCATTAAAAAAAAAACAACAACATTATTTTGAATAAACTCAGCTACTTCAAATTCTTGTTTCAAATAACTTCAGAAATCACTGGAGCTGTTTTTTAAATGCAAACGGTGAAAAGGCGTCACAAAACATGTGAAACCTCTGGAGATTAAATTTAAACTTCCTCTGGAGATTAAATTTAAACTTTCCTCCATTGGAGATTAAATTTAAGCTTCCTCTGGAGATTAAATTTAAACTTTCCTTCACTGGAGATTAAATTTAAACTTTCCTCCTCTGGAGATTAAATATAAACTTCCTCTGGAGATTAAATTTAAGCTTCCTCTGGAGATTAGAACAAATTGAATCTGTTGCTCTAGCACAGGGGTGCTCATTACGTTGATTGTGATCTACCAGTCGATCACAAAGGTATTGTGGGTAGACCGCCTGGCATTAAAAAAATCAGATGTTACTTTAGACTGAGCAGGGGAACCCGACAAGGCTCACCACTCAGCCCGGGTTTGTTTTGCTTAGTATTAGAACCACTAGCAGCAGCGATCCGACAGGATGAGAACTTTTGCGGAATTGACATCAAGGGATCTATTCATAAATTGATGTTATACGCGGATGATATTTTGCTCTTTGTATCGGATCCTCGGGTATCTATTCCTTCAGTGCTTAATATAATTAACTCATTCTCCAAATTTTCAGGGTATAAAGTTAACTGGGCAAAATCAGAGGCCCTGCCATTGACAAAGTTTTGTCCCACAGCATTGTTTCAGGAGGGTAATTTCTCCTGGCCTAGGCGGGGTTTACAATATCTTGGCATTCTGTTTCCTCCTCATCTGGATGATCTTATTAAAGTGAACTTTGACCCACTGATGCAAAAAATCTCTGTCGATGTGAAACGTTGGTCATCATTGTCCTTGTCTCTCTGGGGTAAGGTTAATGCACTTAAAATGAATTCAATTCCAAAACTCAACTATCTGCTACATTCTCTCCCCCTACAGATCCTCTAAGTTATTTCAAAAAATTTGATATTATTTGTAAAGATTTTCTCTGGAATGGTAAGCGCCCACGAATGCATCTTGGGAAACTTCAACAGCCTGTAGAAAGAGGGCGCCTGGGACTTCCAAGACTACTCTTTTATTACTATGCATACAGCTTGAGACACCTTGCACATTGGGCATTGCCTCCAGAAAGGGCCCCACCATGGCACTCCATAGAGCAATCTGCAGCAGCACCTTTACCACGAATAAACTGTCTGTCAAGCAAAATTAGGAAGGGTGACAAATTCCACCCTATTATATCACATCTTCAGGAGATGTGGAAAAAAATTCTAAAGATTGTAGATGTTGACCCTTATTTAAATTGCACATCGAGTATTTGGCTGAATCCAAAAGTTTGTATTAATAAAGTTTCCTTCTTATGGACTGAATGGTTGGATAAAGGGATTTGCACTATGGGGGACCTGTACAGTGGAAATATAATTAAATCATTCGAGGATCTATCACAACAATATGGGCTGGGCAGGAACCACATGTGGAAGTACTTTCAGATTCGTCATGCTTTGAAAGGAGTGTTTAGTTCACACTATCGGGCCCCACAGACTGCAGATCCAGTAAAGGAAATTTTTAAGATATTTGGTGGGGGGGGGGGGGGGGGGGGAGGCTTCAAAATATTACAAGTTGTTGTTCAGCCTCGGTGAGAATAAAAACATGGCCTCTCTGAAATGGGTATGGGAAAAAGATTTAGGGATTTCTTTTGATGACCAGGAGTGGGCAAGAATATGTGCCAATGGTTGTACTTTATCCAGAGACCTAAGAGTGAGACTAATGCAGTTTAAAATATTACACCGCTTTTATTGGACACCAAGTAGATTATTTAGAATGGGGTTGCTAGATTCAACATTATGTTGGAAATGTAAACACTGTGATGGTACTTTAATACATGTGCTGTGGTCTTGTCCACAAATTCAACTGTTCTGGATGAGAATACATAATTTTATACAAAATGTATCAGGTGTACACTTGGATTTCTGTTCATCATTGTATGTTCTTGGACACTCAAAGGTTTTGCTGAACTTGCCTAATGCACTGAAGGACTGGACACAGACTGTGATCATGATTGGAAAACAAATTCTGCTCAGACACTGGAAATCCCCAGGAACTCCCCCATTTGATGAATGGACCGCTGAACTGTCAAAGGTTGCTGCATATGAAAATATGTCTTACAGGATCACAAATAAGGTGCACAAATATAAACAGAAATGGGGCAGATACATTGCAATGATGACTGCATGAGGAAGGGACGAAGGTACTGTATGTCCACAACTATAAAACAGAACCTCAGTTTCTTCTTTTTTGTTGTTTTTTCTCCGGTTTTGTTTTGTTTTTTGTTTAGTTTTTCTTTTAGTACCAAAGCCATACAGAATGAGTCAATGGTCTCCCTCTGTTTGTTCTGTTGGGTGGGGGGGGGGGGGGGGTTGTGTTTGAAGAGTTTTATACAAGCATTGATATGTATATATAATTGTGTTTTGTTTGTGGAAAAATAATAAAAATATTTAAATCAAAAAAAAATAATAATAATCTGATGTCTGCCTATCATCCATCCCGTCACTTGATTGATATACAATGCAGCCAGTCAGATGACATCAGACACTTAGGTCACTGCACATGCTCAACCGCCGGAGAGTTACCTCCAATATGGAGCCCTCAGTATGTTCTCTTAAACTCAATAAAGGATATAAAAATGAGTGGTGGAGCTGGACCAAGTGAGAAGACAAAAACGTATCACTTTCATACGGAATGGGAGGAGGACCTTCTTTTTCACGATGACATTTCAGCAGCACGTATGCCTCACCTGCCATTCTACCATCACAATACCGAAGAAGGGAAATGTGGAGCGGCATTATCGGACTGTTGGTAGAAAATGCGACACCGACTTTCCGCCGAAAAGCGAGCTGAGAAAGAGGAAATGTGAAGGAACCGAAATGCCGGTTGTTTGGACAGCAGTCATTCTTCTCACAGCCAACTTTAAAGGCGAAAGACAACACCGAAGCATCGTTCCGGGTGAGTCACCTCATCGTTAAGAACTAGAAGTCCTTCCAAGACGTTGAGATGGTAAAAGAGGCATTCCTTGAAGCAGCTGACTGCAGAGACGTTAAAAACAAGGCAGGAATATTATCTTCGATCAAAACGCTCCAGCTGTCAAGAAGTACAGTTACATGGCGCAGTGAAGCCATGGCCGAGGATTTGAGCCAGCAACTTTGAAATGACATTGCAGATTGCCAATGTTTCTCACTGCGGTTGGACGAGTCTACAGACGTTTCATTGGTATGGTGTTTACCGATATGACTACTAAAGAGGAGCTATCACCAGTACTGCCCATGAAAGAACAGACGCCAGGAGAGGACATAGTTCAGTCCTTCAAAAACCTTATGGTGAAAACCCAGCTCCCATCGTGCAAATTGGTGTCCATCACCACAGATGGAGCAACTGCAATGGTTGGCCGAATGAATGGATTTGTTGCCGAGCGCAGGGAGGACCATGCTTCCCCCTGACTTCCTGAATTACCACTGCATAATCCATCAACAAGCATTATGCTCAAAGAGATCATGGATGTGGCAACGGAGCTCGCCTGCTCTATAAGACGGTTATTCCCTGCACATCTGGAGAAGGCTGCCTGCGACCGCTCTCAGCTGTTGCTGCACTGTGACGTGAGGTGGCTTAGTCCAGGGAACTTCCTGCAACAATATCCGAGAGTTCTGTCCGGAGATTAAGGAGTTTTTCCGTGTCGCTGGACATGTAGAATACCAGCAACTAAATGACGGTCAGTGGCTGTTTGAACCGATCTGACAAACGGGTTGAACGACCTTAATCTAGAGCTGCAAGGAAAAGGCAAAGCGGTGATCAATATGATCAGCTCAGTTAACGCTTTCAAACATCTCTCCTCAAGGCTGCGGCGCCATGATTCGGCAAACTCCCAGAACCTGGCGTCAGAGCTGGAGATGTAAGAGAAGGCCTGTGTGAAACCTGACAGTGCACGCTATGAGACAACTCTCTGTCTGAGTTGGACAAACGGTTTCAAGACTTTTCTTTGCTGGAGTCAGTTGCCACATTCCTGTGCTTTTGTTTTCAGGAAGATGCTGAGGTTGATTCACTCGCATCACCAAACTGTTTCGCCTGAACTCTTCAGGAGTGGAGGACGAGATTCTGACACTACAAGCCGACATTGAGCTGAAGTCCAGAGCTCATGGACAGTTCTGGAACTTACTCAGAGGAAAAGCAGCCCAACATGAGGAAGTGTGCCTCCTCCTTGACCACATTATTGGGCTGCACTTATTTCTGTGAGTCAGCCTTTTCCCACATGATCATGAAGTCAAAGAACCGTTCCACCATGACTGATGATCCTTTGGAAGCGTGGTTGAGGCTGCCGGTCAGCAGCTGCTGTCCAGACCAGGCGTCCCTGGCTGCTTCCATTCAGTGCAAGTCGTCACAGTAAACTCAGGTCATGACAACAAATCTACATAGTTAATTGTGCTGTGTTATGCAAGGTACACCAACATACATTGTACATATAAAGACTTCTCAATTTGTTTATAAATAAATATAACTTTTGCATTTTTGAAGTAGGTAGATCTTTTTGACTTGGATCATGTCCCAAGCAGCTCACATGGTGAAAAAGTGTTGCACCACAAGGATTCCAGACTTAGAATGGAACGCCACATCTGAAACTAACCAAATATTCTTGGACACACACACACACACACACACACACACACACACACACACACACACACACACACACACACACACACACACACACACACACACACACACACACACACACACACACACACACACACACACACACACACACACACACACACACACACACACACACACACACACACACACACACACAGCAGTGTGAAGGTGGTTGGACTCAAACGGGGCTCATGAAGAATCAAAAAACATTTTATTTCCATCTCAACGTGAGAACATGAAGTCTGACATGAACGACTGAACCACAGGAGCTTCTTCACAGGTTGACACAGTCCAGAGGTCACCGGTCTGAACCAGAGACGTCCACATAGTCCAGAGATCACTGGGTCAGCGGTCTGAACCTGTGAGCAGAGACAGCTTCAGTGAGACAGGACACGGAGACGGAAGAAAGAGGATGGAAGACGGACGTGGTGCATCCAGGTACCTGTGGAGCCGCAGTGGAAGTTGGGCCGTCGGCTGGTGAAGCGTTGGTTCCTGGGGGGGGCGGGCCCATGGGGGGCCACTTCTCTCCTGGGCCCCTGACAGAGGAACACATTGGACAGTCAGTGGGAGCTCAGTGTGTCCATGAAGGCTAACAGTTGTTCTCACTCACCGTCCTGTCCTCCATCCTGCTGTACTGCTGCCTGAGGACACACACACACACACACAGACACACACACACACACACACACACACACACACACACACACACACACACACACACACACACACACACACACACACACACACACACACACACACACACACACACACACACACACACACACACACACACACACACAGGCGTGAGGATAATGCTGGAGCAGCAGTGTGTTCCTATCACGGGGAAGGGGAGGTGTCTCACTTGGCTGCAGCTGGGGGGCGCTGTGCCCCGCTGCTCCCTGGGATGGTCACCTTCACCTCCTCCAGCTTCTCCTGCCGCCTCCTCTCCAGGTCGTGTCTCAGGTCACCTGGACCTCGAACTGGTGGCTGGCTCAGTCCCTGCAGACACCAGATAGCTATCCGTGATGATGTCATCACCTCCGCGATGATGTCATCACCTCCGCGATGATGTCATCACCTCCGCGATGATGCCACCACTCATGGTCACGTCATCAGATGTCATCAGAATGTCATCATCAGCCACTGTGACATCATCAGATGGTGACAGGAGGCGGGTCGTTACCTGAATATGTAGCATGGACAAGAACGGCTCTTCATCATCATCTTCATCCAGCAGGGAGCTCATGTTGAGACTGAAGCCTCTGCAGAGACAAGAGAACCTTAACCACTGGAGAACCTTCATCACACCAGAACCTCCACCACACCAGAACCTTCACCACAGAAACTCGGGATGAAGGAGGTTCTCCAAGGTGGCGTTCCTCACCTGTTGGAGCTGAACCGCCGGTCCAGGGTCAGCTCCTGAGCCTCCTCTTCGCTGCAGCTGATGTTTGGAGGAGCAGAGAACCGCTGGTCTAGGGTCAAACTTCCTCCTCTGAAGTACTGATCTGAGAAGAAGCAGCACACACGTTGTTGTCCAGCAGACGTTTCAGAAGATGTTTGTAACACCTGGTTCTCTGTGCTGACCTTTGACCTGGTGCACCAGTGTGATGATTTCCTGGGCGAAGGTTCCACTGTGTATGCTGGATTCCTGGAATGTCCCAGAGTGCTCCAGCATGGGCAGGAAGTCCAGACGCTGACGACCCACATGGACCAGGTCCAAGGAGAGCTGTCTGTCTGCCGAGTAAGACAGGGTGCTGGGGGGGAGGGGGACAGACAGACTGAAGTCAACTCTACATGTTCTCCTAATGAGCTCCTCTGACCGTCTGATTGGTCTTTAATCTACACTCAAAACATCAAATGAGTTGAAAGAACAAATAAGTGAAAAGAAAGAGTCTTTACCTTACCGCACACTTACCGTCCACCACCTAGAACCTCTGATCTCAACTACAGAGGTTCCCCAGGAACTCAAACCACTTAATGTGATGAAAAAACATTTAGAGAAGGAACAGAGACGGTTTAGAGAAGATAAGAGACGATTTGAAGAACCCAGTAGGTCTGACGGCTGGGTCAAAGTTCACACTTCTTTTCTTTTCTTAGGTCTCAGTGAGGGTTTGTAGTCCTGATCTTCATCTCAAACATCTGATTCTTCATAGTTGGACTCTGGTTCTGCTTCCACGGTGTCACTGCGTCTCCTGGAGGAGATCCAGATGGATGCTCCTCAGCTCCTGTCCTTACATCAGGAACATGGAGGCTGATTGTTCTCCAGACCTCACAGCAGAAGACGTTCACAGCTTCGTTGCTGTTGGTCTCTTTAGTGTCTCTCAGTTCACTATGACGAGTCCTGACAGTCTCCATCTAAACCAGCTCGTCCATCAGGAGTCCAGTTTTCCTCCAGCCACCACCTTCTGGTAGCTTCCTGGGCGAAGCCTTGACATCTCGGGTGTTTGGCTCTGCTCTTCGTTTCTTCTCTTCTTCCATGAGTGGATAACATTTCCCATTCTGAATCCCTCATTGCTCCTCTTCTTCACCATCATTTGATGGAGGCTGGTTTGGTGTTTGAGGAGTTCAGTCTTGGTAAACATCTCTTCATCCTTTTAAATTTCTGACCTTGTGTTATTAAATATCACTGAAACATTAGCTCCCTCTTGAAAACGTCCTCGTCTTCCGCTTTCATGTGGGTTTTTCATCTCATTCACTTGTGTTGTACCTGGTGGCCCAGTCCAAAGAACTTCCTGTCTGAGGCGTTATCAGGTCCAAAGAACTTCCTGTCTGAGGCGTTATCAGGTCCAAAGAACTTCCTGTCTCATACCCTTTTTCCACCGAGCTGGTTCCAGGTCTAGTTCGGGTCTGGCATAACTTGGCATCAGTTCTTTGTGTTTCCGGCTCTAGACTCTCAAAGCCTGTGCTGAGCAACACCAACTCTTTGCTGGGCCAGAGCTAAGGACTGAGTACATCAGGGGCTGGGGGCGGGGTTATTGGGACCAGCGACACTGGTGGAAATGCAGAACCGCCTTTTTAAAACGCAGGTAGCCACTGCCAGTTGGCTTTTTCAGCTCCAGATCTCAATGTAGAACTGCAAAGCCAGGAACAACGCTCACACGACGCCATGAGCTGCTCCATCGTTGTTGGGTAAACGCCAACGTAAGCAATGACGTATTGACATTTACAGTAACGGAATGTTGTGCCCCTTACTTGGCTCCTTGCCAACAGGAATGCAACCTGTTTTTAGAAGTTGCGAGCTTTGAACCAAAGTAAGCATGGGCATGAGCACCAGCACCAAACTAATACCTGGTTCTTCTTGGTGGAAAAGGGGTATCAGACATTTTTGGGTACAAAGAACTTCCTGTTTGAGACTTTCTTCCTGTTGGCGATCTGAAGCTCCTACGACCTCTAGTTTCGGCTGGTTTCTCTGTTGCCTCCAGTTTTGCTCTACTTTCTTCATGTCTTTGAATCTCTTGCGTCAGTTCTTGTCGGTGGGTAAACATGGTGGTACAACCCACCTTCCCCGGACGCTGACAAGTTTGTCCCGTCTGAGTCTCCCGAACATTTCATGTTCCGTTGATCGCTTCTTTGTGTAACAACCATCAGAAACCTTCTGCTAACTTTCCAATTCCAGCAAAGTGCATTGAAAATGTATGTTGTTGCTCCGTTTACTGGATCTTCGGAGGTCCAGCACCTCGCTGCTTCTCAATCTCAGTTTAAGAATTCCAAAATATTTACAATGAAATATTGCTTTTCGCTGATTAAACAATGAGCACTAGATATTAAAAATGGTTTTGTTCATGAACGAGGAATGGTGTTCTATTTGATGGGATTATAATACCGAATCTTGATTAGCAAACAGGAAGTAGATGGACTCTACCTCTAGTCCACCTGAAACAATCCGAGATGTTCGTGAGGTCAACTCTTCCTGCAACCTGCTGTTCTCCATTCACCAAGGTAACCTTGCCGTCATGAAAAATCAGACATCACAAGAAGTCTGTAGAACCTTGTGAGAACTTGTCAAATTGAGCTGCAAAAAGTTTGTAGTTCCTGGCAAAATGTTCAGGGGAATTTGTGGATCTTCCCCTGATTGAGGTACGTCTTGGCCAGGAGCTGGTACGTCTTGGCCTGGAGCTGGTACGTCTTAACCAGGAGCTGGTACGTCTTAACCAGGAGCTGGTACGTCTTGGGCTGGAGCTGGTACGTCTTAACCAGGAGCTGGTACGTCTTGGCCAGGACCTGGTAAGTCTTGGGCTGGAGCTGGTACGTCTTGGCCTGGAGCTGGTACATCTTGGCCTGGAGCTGGTACGTCTTGGCCTGGAGCTGGTACGTCTTGGGCTGGAGCTGGTACGTCTTGGCCAGGACCTGGTAGGCCTTGGCCAGGACCTGTTACGTCTTGGCCAGGACCTGGTAGGTCTTGGCCAGGACCTGTTACGTCTTGGCCAGGAGCTGGTAGGTCTGAGGCTTGCGGTGTTACATCATGGTTCCATCTAATGAGACAGGATCGCCTTCTGACAGGACAGTACATTGAGTTGTTCTGGTCTCTCCTCTCCAGGTGGAGACCAGACCAACTCTAAGAGGAACATCTCTATAAATATCAGGTTTTCATGGGACTGGCCTCCTTCTTCTGCAGAGAACATCACACAGCTGAAGCTGTAGTTTTAGTTAGAAACTCCTTCATTCATCAAAGCTTTTCCAACGCGCACCAGAAACTCCTCTTCAGTGTCTTCAATTTCCTCTGACTGACTTCTTGGTGAAGTTTGATCTGGTCTCAAATCTTTGAAGAGTGAAGACGGTGTCATTACTTCACTGGTGTCTGAGGTTATCCTCCATGAAACAGCTTTCTGAATCCTGCAGATTAACTCCATCAGTCTGACTCTGGTGAACAGGTTTAAAACCTCTGACTGCAGCGTGGCACTCTACAACCTGACGCCCTGTGGAGTGCTCTTCAGTGTGGCATCGTGATACGAGGCGTGGTGCCCTGTGCAGCATAGTGCCCGCCTTCACGGTGTGGTACTCTTTAGCATGGCGCCCTGCGCAGCAGCTTCCTTCCCAAGTTTCAAGGGGAGTTTAGAAAGAGAGTGTGAACTTTGACCCTTCACCCTGTCTAAGTGCAGTACTCTACCTGTTGTGCTGCGCCGGACGGCTCATGTCCACTTTGATGGTTAGCGTCTCCTCCGTGGCCACGGCAGTGTTTTCTTTTTTGGAATGCTTCCACACGCGCTGCCTCTGATGGGTCATTTTGTGGTCAGGGTCCTGGTGTCGGTCCGGTTCTACCCAGGTGTCGTCCTCCAGCAGTGGGTCTGTGTGGGCCTCCCTCAACGGTGCATACCCTCCCCTGTGCGCCTCCTCAGGCACCTCCTGGTATCGCTGGGAGGCCTGTAGAAAGCGGGTCTGAGTCTGGGGCAATCCGGCTTTCGCACCACGATTGTGACTGTAGTTGTCTCTCATTTGATGGGAGGTGCCACTTTGTCTGTGGTTCAGGGGTCCACTTCGGTTCTCAAACCTCATGGGGGATCTGTCCTGTTGGGGTGGTGGGCTCCTCCTTGGTCCACGAAGATCCTGAAAACGATGCTCTCTTGAGTCGTGTCTGAACTGCTCCTGACTCCTCTGCTTGTAGCCAGGACCGTCAGGCCCCGCCTTCCTGTCTCCGCCAAACTCCTCCCATTGTGGTGGTTCTCGACCGCTCCCTGCACGGTGACCATGGTCTACGATAATTGGCCCAGACTGCCGGCCATCTCTGGGGAGGTGGTCATCTCTTCGGGGGTGGTTGACTCTGGGGGGGTGGTCGTCTCTTCGAGGGTGGTTGTCTC
Organism: Lipophrys pholis; assembly: GCF_963383615.2. Classification (NCBI taxonomy): domain Eukaryota; kingdom Metazoa; phylum Chordata; class Actinopteri; order Blenniiformes; family Blenniidae; genus Lipophrys; species Lipophrys pholis. Next base: position 22,277,509 of record NC_137648.1, on the reverse strand, counting down.
TGGGGGGGAGGGTGTCTCTGGGGGCGTGGTTGTTTCTTCGGGGGTGGTCGTCTCTGGGGAGGTGGTTGTCTCTTCGGGGGTGGTCATCTCTGGGGGGGTGATCGTCTCTTCGGGGGTGGTTGTCTCTGGGGAGGTGGTTGTCTCTTCGGGGGTGGTCATCTCTGGGGGGTTGATCGTCTCTTTGGGGGTGGTTGCCTCTTCGGGGCCAGTCGTCTTTCAGGCGGAAGTCATCTCTAAGGGGTAGTTCTTCGCTACGGGGGGGGTGGTTTCGAGGGGGGAAGTCGTCTCTGTAGGGGAGACCGTCTGTGGGAGGGAGATCCTCTCGAGCATTTCCTCCAAACCCCCCCCTGGGAGAGCCCACCGAGTACCCCTGTCCCCAAAACTCCTCCTGAGCTCTGAACCTGTGACGGCATAAGAGGAGGTGACAGGTTCAGCAAAGACACAAACAGCCGTCACAAGTAGCTTCAAACACACAACGGAGATCAGCACCGAGCTCTTGAGCTAAACATGTGAGGGACAGAGCGCCATCAGGGTGTAACGGATCAAATCACAGTCCGGACCAGGCCGAGAAGACCCTGGAATCAGGCGCAGGTATCGGTTAACGATGGTGACTGTAGAGAATTCTTTCTTAGCCTAATGACACCGAAACGAACCCAGAACTGCAGAGAAACCGCGTCTCTAATCTTTACGTTCAACACGCAAATTAATTTGCAAAATGCATCATAAAATTAAACAAACTCAGAAAACTGAGGAAAAAGATCGGAAAAACTGCTGAGCGAAATCGACGGGACAGTTTGTGGGTTGGGCTGAATCCAACTAACGTGTTTATCTGACGTTCTGGCAACTTCTAACTCTTTATTTGGTTCGGTTTGCTTTCACGCTGCAGACAAACTGCCTGGCGACGTCATGTAATTACAACAGCTGCTGGTTTGGGGGGCGCTATCGCCCGAAACGAACAGTGACCAGAGAAGAAAGAAACTGACTCATTGATTGGTCCAGACTGAAAGAGCAAATCCTGCCCCTTTAGCCGGATAGTGGCTAATGGTTAGCAACAGACAACCGCGGTACATCGTCTTCACACCAGATGTCCATGATCTTTCTCACTTCTTCTTTCTCACTACAACTTTTTATTTCTTTTTCGTCGGCTTCTGGTCTGAAATCAGTCCTGGTCTGGAACCAGATCTGGAAATAGTTCTGATTCAGAACTAGCCCTGATTGGGAACCAGTCCAGGATGTGGTTTGACGGTTACACTGCTGACTGCCCCTCAAGAAGGACAAAGAAAGACCTCCTGATGTCCTGAAGAGGGGGGGGGGTGATTTACCCCGGGTGGTGGTTCTCATCCGAATCTGCTCGGTGCCTTTTAAAGGGGGGGCTCCTGTCGTGGTGCAGAAGAGGAGGGGGGGGCCGCTGTGTATTCCTCCTCCCTCCCTCCTCCTCCGACCTCCCCCTGGGGCTCAGCTCCCTGAACTGACCCCTCCCTCTGCCTTGCTCCTTCCCCCGGTGTGGGGGGGCTGCATGGGGCAGCTGTTCCCTTGGTAACCTGGTGGGTGACCGAGACGAGCGCCCCCTGTGGTTGAAGTGGGGGAAGTGCGGTCTGAAACCTCGCCCTTGCTCCACTCCTCGCCCGCCGTCCCACTGCAGGTGGGAGAACCGCTCCTTGAGTTGGGGGTGGAGGTCCACCGGCCCCAACTGATGCGGCCCCCTGAAGGGGGGGCGTCCAGGTGGAGGAGGCCTTCTGTGACCTCCTGAGTACAGCTCCTCCTCCCTGAAGTCCTCAGGGGGGTTTCGGTCCAGCTGATGGTCAAAGTCTGGCTCCGCCCACGGGAAGCTCCTGAGGACACACCAGGATCAACACAACCCCACATCAGACACACGTTCTGTAAGAGTGTGTGTGTGTGTGTGTGTGTGTGTGTGTGTGTGTATATACCTGTATCCAGGTGAAACAGACCTGCGCCGGGACATTTGTGAACCTGAAACAAAAAGTGTGTCTTCAGAAAGCTCGGAGGAAATAAAAATCTTTTTAAACTAAACCAACATCTCCATCCTCAGCTCGGTAGGTCCAAGCAGCGGCGGAGGGATACAGCTGCTGTCAGCGGATTGATCTGGTTGTTTGGGGCGCACGGATACACAACGATCTATGAGCTTCAGGCTTACAGACGTAAATATTAACCGACATCACCGACAGTCAGAGGCACAGGCAGTTGGACCACTGAAATGACAACAAATCTTCTGATGCGTTCCATCTTCATTCTGTTGCAGGGCTAATGCTAACGCTAACTAGCAGCCGATGCTCAGGGCTTACCTTGTCACCGACGCGCCGCGGGGCCGACAGACGGATAACGGGAGCGGATATTAAGTGAAACAGATACAAACTGTGGCAGTGTGACGAGTTTCCAGCTTAAATACGCCGAAAATGTGGCTTTGTTCACATTTAGCTGATAGCCATTAGCTGTGGTACATGCAGAGGCTTCTCTTCTTCCCTACAATCCTGCATACGAAGCTGCGCGCTGCAGGGCCCCCTGCTGGTGCTACACTGTCACTGCAGGCAGCACACTGTCACTGCGGGCAGTACACCGCCCCCTGCTGGGGGTACTCTGGTACTCTGTTGGATAAGTAAACAAATATCAAATACTACAAAGCACAAATTATCTGAAATTACAAATGGTATAAGCAGATTAAACTCCAAACTGGACTTATCAGAGGAGGAAATTGTCCACCCGAAGGACCTTCAATCTCAACTTGATCCAAGGTATCTAGAAAAAGCAAAAGGAGCATTCATCCGCTCAAGAGCACGATGGAAGGAAGAAGGGGAACAACATTCCACATTTTTCTTTAATCTGGAAAAACAAAGGCAAATGAAAAGGACTCGTCGTGTTTTTCAGAAGAAAATTGTTTGTACCTCATGGAAAAACTCCAACATTTTCAAAAAGACCAGGATGAAAACTTTTGTAAAAACATGGAAGAAGACTTGTGTATTGAAGAACTAGATAGCAATCAACAATATGTTAGGTGGAAAATCACCAGGAATAGATGGTCACACTGTTGAATTTTATAAAAACAATTGTCAGGACATTAGACATTTACTTTAGTCTGCCCTATTACAGTGCATCTCTGAACAAAATCTTTCCCCTTCAATGAAACTAGGCCTTATTACATTAATACCCAAACCAAATAAAGATAAGTTAATTTTAGATAATTGGAGTCCTATAACTCTCCTTTGTATTATAAACTTATAACTCATGTTTATACAAGTAGATTGAACAAAGGTTTGCCTTTGTTAACTGATGAATGTCAATCAGCTTTTGTTAAAGGTCCTAGTATTCCTAATCACATGAGATTAGTGTTGGATTATAGTGAATTAACTGACCCAGAGAGTTTTGTGCTCTTCTTGGACGTCTATGAAGCGTTTGACACTGAACATCACTTTGTAATCGAAACCCTAAACTTTCTGGGCTTTGGAAATAAATTCCGTGACATTAAAATGTTTTATTCAGATATTTACAGCCCGATATCTCCTGAACTGTTTATTTTAACAACACAATCTCTTACATTGGTTATTAAAAGTAATGTGTTAAAAGGAATTACAATATTTGATAGAGAATTTAAAATAAGTTTGCTGATGATACGACCATTTTTTGGAACGAGAAGTCTGGTCAGTTTAGCTCTTGATGATATTAGTTTTTTCTCAAAGGCATCTGGTCCCTCAGCATTAACAAAGGTGAAATACTTCCCATTCACTCCTTCGCAGAAAAAGAAATCTCTTCAATTAAAGTTAAAACAGAGGTTAAGTATTCGGGAATTGTGACGTCAAAATTTGTTAAGAAGAGACGACGACTCTGAAACAGGGACTGAACAGGTCAGGGAACACGGGAAACAAGAGACTGGGGGGGAAACACAGGACTGGGGGGGAAACGGGCCACAAGGGAACAAGTCACTGGGGGGGGGATAACTGGCCACACGGGGAATGGGTCACTGGGGGGGGAAACAGGCCACACGGGAACAGGTCACTGGGGGGGGGGACTGGCCACACGGGGAATGGGTCACTGGGGGGGTGGGGGGGGCACACGAAGAACAGGTCACTGGGGGGGGAAACTGGCCACACGGGGAACGGGTCACTGGGGGGGCGGGGACCGGGGACCGGGCCACACAGGGAACGGGTCACTAGGGGGGGAAACGGGCCACACGGGAACAGGTCACTACAGGCCCCCCCACAACAGTTCTGCCCACACCCAGTGGACAAACAACCCCCCCCCCCCCCCACCTGTTACCTGTCTTCATCTGTCCTCGCCTGTTACCTGTCCTCATCTGTCTTCACCTGTTACCTGTCCTCATCTGTCTTCACTTATCTGTCCTCACCTGTTACCTGTCCTCACCTGTTACATGTCCTGAGCTGTCCTCACTTGTCTTCACCTGCTACCTGCCCTCACCTGCTACCTGCCCTCACCTGTTGGCTGTCCTCAGCTGTCCTCGTCCATAGTCAGCTGGGATTGGCTCCGGTGACATGATCAAGCGGTGTAGAAGCTGGATGTGGACCCCAGGAGTCGCCCCTCCTACTGCAATCCCTGTGATGTCATCAGAGCTCGCCAACGCTGTGGCCATTTCTTGTCATATGAACATGCTCAGCGTTAACTTTTACTCCTGTTCTAATTCTTACTAATAAAGAGTAGTAATCATTTGCGCTCCTGCTGGGCGGGGAAGAAGGAGGCCGGCGTCATGAGATTTGCAGGTCAGTTTTATTGAGTGCAGCAGAGTGAACACACAGTGAGACATAACGTGGAGCTCTACTCTACAGTCATCACGTCAGACGTCCTCCTCACTTTCCACGGACACGAATGACTCGATGACGTTGGTTCTTCTTTTTCTGCGGGTTCCATGCACCACTTTCACAACGATATATTCCACCGAGGTTACGTAACATCAGGATAAACATGGCGCCGTTTGGACATGGGGAGTCTCTCACCAGCAAACGCTTCGGTAACCTCCTGCTGCGTTCCCCTCCTCTCGCAAATCCCAAGAAGGACTCCTCCGACACCCCGCCCGCAACTGGACGCCAGCAGGACGCCAGCAGGACGCAGACGATGCTGATTTGGTCAAGTGGAACATGCGTGTTCACTGGGAAGTGGGGAAACTCCCGCTGAACGCCGTCCGAGCTCCCAGAAGAAAACGTGACAAAGTTCATAAGCCGAGTATACAGAGTGAGCGAGCTAACGGAACGCTCTGGGACGTGAGGTCACTCTACGACAGCGTCGTGATTCAACACCAACAATCAGACGTTCGGATGCTTCTCTCCGTAACAACCGCACCTCGTTAGCCTAGCATACACAGCGAGCTAGCTACCAAGAAACAGCATTTCCATACGAGTAGAAACTGAGTTTATAGATGAAAATAATGGGAATGGACGAGATGATGGTGCGCTTCGGTTTTATATGAATGCTCTCAAATGGGAAATGGAAGGAGCATTCCAGTTGTCTCCAAATACTTTGTTTCTGATTTACAAAGTCCTGAACACAGTCCCTCATGAGGTTTGGCCATTCTACTGGTTAAGATGCAGTACTGTGACTAACAGGACAGGTTTGTGCCTCACCTGTGATCCAGTGAAACGTGGGAAGTTTGGTAGAGCGGTACGTAGCGCTCTCCAAGGCTGACGGTACGTAGAGCTCCTCGAGGCTAACGGTATGTAGAGCTCTCGAGGCTAACAGTAAGTAGAGCCCCTCAAGGCTAACGGTATGTAGAGCTCCTCGAGGCTAACGGTACGTAGAGCTCTCCGAGGCTAACGGGAAGTAGAGCCCCTCGAGGCTAACGGTACGTATAGCTTTTCGAGGCTAACGATACGTAGAGCTCTCCGAGGCTAACGGTACATAGGGCGCCTCGAGGCTAACGGTATGTACAGCTCTCCGAGGCAAACGATAAGTAGAGCCCCTCAAGGCTAACGGTACATAGCGCTCTCCAAAGCTAACGGTACATAGAGCCCCTCGAGGCTAATGGTACATAGAGCCCCATGAGGCTAATGGTACGTAGAGCTCTCCGAGGCTAATGGTATGTAGAGCCCCTCGAGGAGCTCTACGTATGTAGAACTCTCCGAGGCTAACGGGACATAGCGCTCTCCAAAGCTAACGGTACATAGAGCCCCTCGAGGCTAATGGCACATAGAGCCCCTTGAGGCTAACGATATGTAGAGCTCGCCAAGGCTAATGCTACGTAGAGCTCCTCAAGGCTAATGGTAACGCTAACGTACTCCTGAAGCTTGGGATGCAAAGCAAAGAAGCTTTTAAGACCAGACTCTTTTCCAACTGGGAAATTGGAATGAACCAAATACTTATGACGAAACATGGTGTAACTGGTAATTCCCAATGACATTGTTAGCTTAGCATATTTCCACATGCACAGAAGCAACGTTGAGACGACTGGAATACGTCACTTCCGAGAACCGGGGGTGGAGGGTGGGGGGGGAGGGGGGAGTGGTTATAGAGAAGCAACAAAAAAGAACTGAGCACCATGATTCCCACACACACACACACACTTACACACACACACACACACAGCCACACCGATGAAGGCGCGTGATGACGTCACAGCATGCGATGATGTCACAGCGTGGTGTCTGTGGTCAGACTGCAGCGGTGGATCCTCACAGGAGGAACGGTTGTTGTTGTTGTGGTGTTTTGAAATGGCAGCTCCTGGAACAGAAACAAGTTACATTTTAACCTCAGTACTATGGTACGGTATGGTCCAATACAGTACAGTCCATTATAGTACAGTCAATTACGGTATGGTCCAATACAGTACAGTCCATTACGGTATGGTCCAATACAGTACAGTATGTTCCAATACAGTCCAGTCCAGACCAGTATAGTACGGTCAAGTACAGCAGTCCAGTATAGTACAGTCCAGTACAGCACTGTCCAGTACAGCACGGTCCAGTCCAGTCCAGTCCAGTCCAGTACAGTAGGGTCCATTACCGTATGGTACAGTACGGTACAGTACGATACAGTATGGTCCATTACAGTACGGTACAGTACAATATGCTCCATTATGGTACGGTCCAGTAAGGCAAAGCGTACCCAGACCCAACCCTGTTGCTGGTTCCACCACAGAGGCTGCGTTAAAATGTAGGCAGGTTGTGAACGCCGTGTATCAAGAATGTGACATCATCACTACGTGACAGTAGACGAGGACGAGGGGAACACATTGGCCAATTCTTAGAACGCCATGACGTCATGAGTAACTACTTGCAGGGCGTCCTTGGAATTGCGGATCTCCTCCGCATCTCTTGCCAAATGCATTATGGGTAATTTGTCTTCCCAAGCCTACACAGGTCCAGTGTAGGTACCACAGCTGTCCGGGGCGGGGCTTGAACCCGCGCCTGGTGATGACGCTTCACATTATTACTGGCTACAAGTTTCTCCCGTCACAGTGTGACGCTAACATTAGCTTTCACAGTTAGCCTCGTAGCTCCATGAAAAGCTAACATGGCTGTGTGAGGTGAACAGGACGCTACGAGTGGTTTTATGTCTCTTAGTGTCCTGAAGCAGCAGTGATCTGTCTGGTTTAACTTCAGGAGAGTTTAGAGGCAGAACGTGTCTGGTGGTGTTTCATCTGATTTTATGAAATGTCCTTTTTTTACCCACCTAATTCTGTAAAGACCTGTGATGGGTGACAGAGACATTCAGTCTGTTTCTCATGTCTCCAGCAGGTGAAACAATAAACTGAGTGTTTTCCAAGACTGAAGATAAAAATTGTGGCGACATGAATGAGAAGGAATGTTCAGATCTAATGAAGAGATAAGTTACTGTTTTCATTATATTTCCAAATACATACACAATATTATAATATTGGATGTAGCGACAAAGGTAGAATACTTATGAAAAAGCTTATCTATCTATCTATCTATCTATCTATCTATCTATCTATTCATCGATCCAGCCCATAATGTAGTTTGCCCATATGGAGTTGCCGTAGATCATATTGTGCGTGACGTCATTGACAGGCGCAGGGACGAACTCCACCCCAGGACAGATATGTTAGTCCGGACGGATCTGGTAGTCCGGACAGATCTGGTAGTCCGGACGGATCTGGTAGTCCGGACGGATGCATGCGGGTATTGACATGTGTACTCGGTGAGAAATGGCCTAAGGTTGTTTCACGGGTACACGAGAACACAAGTATGGACAGTGTGGGTATTGGAAAACAGCCATTAGTTGCATTGCAGATCAGGAGGCGGAGCTGCAGATCAGGAGGCGGAGCTGCAGATCAGGAGGCGGAGCTGCAACCGTGAGCCTCGTTCTCTGTGACAGTGAGAACAGCAGCGTCCAGCGTCAGGAGATATTTAAATATTGCTGCTTGTCCAGAGTGACGATCGTCACAGACCAATCAGCAGACGGCTGTGTTGTAGCTCCGCCTCCTGGAACCGTACCATAGTGCTAGGTATCTCAACGGAGGGGTTACCAACATGGTCACAGTTGGGTACAGTACTTTCGGTACCATCCACAACTTTCGTCATGGAAACATATAAAAACGGTACCGTACCGTACCGTACCGTACCAGCACATACTGCACGGTGGAACCATAGCTCTTGTAACTGAGTGGAGCCTCTCCTGCAGTCAGCACCCTCACCCGGTCTCTGGTGGTCTAAAGTGGTCTCACCTGGTCTCTGGAGGTCTATAGTGGTCTCACCTGGGGCCTCATTTATAAAACCTTGCGTAGGATTCCTACTAGAAATGTACATTCGCCCAAAAGCTGAAAATGGCTTGTGCCCCAAAATATTTGGATCTATAAAACCGTGCGTATGTACATCTGCACCACTTTCCTTTTATAGATCCAGTCCACCTGGAAGGTTCGGTTCAGACCCCGCCCTCAACACGCCCACTTTTTACCATAAATGGTGCCTCGTCAATATTATTGTTGATCGCCGGCATTTGACGCAAAATCCTGACAGAAAAGACGAAGAAAAGGAATTTCACGGAGAGAGAACTAGTGATGGAGGAGGTGGAGGTCAGGAGAGGATATTATTTGGTCACGGTAGTTTAATCAGCATCACGTCGTCACTGCTGGAAATACTGTGAGAGTCTCAGAGAGATCAGTGACTGCAGAGGTGGAGGAGAAGAATCTGATCTGAAGGTGGAGGCCAGTGGAGAGTGACATCATGGAGGTCAGAAGAGAGTGACATCATGGAGGTCAGAAGAGAGGAGAGTGACATCATGGAGGTCAGAGGAGAGTGACATCATGGAGGAGAGTGACATCATGGAGGTCATAGTAGAGTGACATCATGGAGGTCAGAGGAGAGTGACATCACGGAGGTCAGAGGAGAGTGACATCATGGAGGAGAGTGACATCATGGAGGTCATAGTAGAGTGACATCATGGAGGTCAGAGGAGAGTGACATCATGGAGGTCATAAGAGAGTGACATCATGGAGGCCAGAGGAGAGTGACATCATGGAGGAGAGTGACATCATGGAGGTCATAGTAGAGTGACATCATGGAGGTCAGAGGAGAGTGACATCATGGAGGTCATAAGAGAGTGACATCATGGAGGCCAGAGGAGAGTGACATCATGGAGGTCAGAAGAGAGTGACATCATGGGGGTCAGAGGAGAGGAGATTTACAGCCATAACGTAGAAATATACTAACCTGTATCACATATCAGGTTTGTAAGATAAGAAGCAATATAAACTCTATAATCTCTTTATTTTACTTGTACCTCTTTGGTAAATCATCTCAGTTGCAGTTAGTTTTTGCATGAGACTTTCCCAGAGACTCACTTTAGTTGTACCGTGTTCATACAGTTTAGTATATTTGTACCTTGTAGCTGTAAATCCTCATAAAAACAAGTGGAACAGAACCGACGTCCCCAGAGACGGAGACAGACAGTCAGTGAGCGCTCCAGACACTGCAGCTTTACTCACGACTGTGAGTAAACACACTATTTATGTGTTTACTCTGACATTAGACGGATTGTTACTCACTTTGTCACAACTGATAATCAGTCAGTTCTTTCCGCTCTGGATCATTTGAAGATGAAACTATGACATATGAAGATAGAACTGCTGATTCAGTATTAATGTTCCACTACAGAAACATCTAGAACTCTGCAGCTTGGCTGTTTATGATTATGTGGATCTGTAAGTCTGATATTTGAAGATATTAAATGTATGAGATGAATCTGGCTTCAATTCTCCACCTCACAATCAGCGCTGCAGGTTCCCCGTCTCCAAAATGTGTTGCTCAAGGTTCAAAGTTCTCCCCCAAGTTTATTTTTATAGATCACAAACTTTGTGTGGCGTACGCATCTTTCAGGACCTGTTTTGTGCCTAAGCAAGTTTTATGAATGAGGCCCCTGGTCACTGGAGGTCTCTCTTGGTCTCACCTGGTCACTGGAGGTCTATCTTGGTCTCACCAGGTCACTGGAGGTCTACATTGGTCTCGCCTGGTCACTGGAGGTCTATCTTGGTCTCACCTGGTCACTGGAGGACTATCTTGGTCTTGCCTGGTCACTAGAGGTCTATCTTGGTCTCACCTGGTCACTGGAGGACTATCTTGGTCTCACCTGGTCACTGGAGGTCTATCTTGCTTGGTCCCACGCTGTGGATGAGCGGTGCAGGGTCTTTGGCGCTGTAGCCGTGGATCAGCAGGTTCTTGTTCAGGTCTCCCACGGCGCTGCCGGCCTGCAGACGGGGGTAAGCAGGACTTAGTCCTGGTCCTAGTCCTGGTCCTGCAGGGTCCAGGTCCATCAGCTGGTCAAGACCCTCGCTGACCGGGGAGAACTCGTGAGCGCTGGGCTGCTCATCCCGTGACACTGGACTGATGGAGGGACAGCACGTCGTCAGGACTACGGTTCGATTCCCGTCAGGACACCTCACTAGTCACTAGTTACCTCAGCAGTAACTTCAAGAAAGCAACTAGTTACTTTACTCAAGGTACACGACCAGACCTCCACCACATTAGCATTAGCAGCATTAGCTGTGTTAGGAAATGCATTAGCGGCATTAACATTAACAGCTTTAGCAGCATTATCATTAATGGTATTAGTAAATTCATTCATTGCATTAGCAGCATTAGCATTAACAGCATCAGCAGCAATAGCATCAGTGGTATTAGTAAATGCATTAGTTGCATTAGTAGCATTAGCATTAACAGCATTAGCGGTATTAGTAAATGAAGTAGCAGTATTAGCAGTATTAGCATTAGCAGCATTAGCAACATTAGCGGTATTAGTAAATGCTTTAGCGGCATTAGCATTAGTGGTATTAGCGGCATTAGCAGTATTAGCAGTATTAGTAATTGCATTAATGGTATTAGCGGCATTAGCATTAGTGGTATTAGCAGCATTAGCAGTATTAGCAGTATTAGTAACTGCATTAATGGCATTCGCGGTATTAGCAGACAGGAACGAGCAGCTCTGGCTAACAACCGCCTCTGAAACTCCAGTAACTGTAATGAAGTTGAAGAAAGTACTCAGTTACTGAACTGTAACTGACAGAAGTGTTGGCGCCCCCTACCTGACGTCCATAGACTGCACGCCGTCCGACAACTCGTCCACACAGCTCTTCGTCTCCAACGGTCCCAGTGTGATGTCAGCGTCTTCCTCAGAGGGGTGGCGGCCAGACTCGGACCCTGGGGGGGTGAGGGGTGGGGGTGGGGGGTGGGGGTGGGGGGTGGGGGGGGTGAGGAGGGGCTGATAGTCCCCGCAGTGTGTGTGTGTGTGTGTGTGTGTGTGTGTGTGTGTGTGTATGTGTGTGTTCCATTACCTGAGGCAGCAGTGGGAGGATCTACCTCACTCTTCCTCGTTCTCTTCATGATCTCTTCAATCCTCTGAAAAAAACCCAAAGTGTGTGTTTACACATCGCACAGTGTGAGGGCTCCAGGTTCGACTCCCAATGCAGTCAGTGTATGTGTGTGTGTGTGTGTGTGTGTGTGTGTGTGTGTGTGTGTGTGTGTGTGTGTGTGTGTGTGTGTGTGTAGATGGGTGTAGTCACCTTCTTCCTCTGCTGCCTCTCCTGCTCCTCCTGGATGTGAAGCTGCTCTCGCTCCTTACTCTTCCTCTCCGCCTCCTTCTGAGCTCGGAGGAAGGCCTCCTCCCTCTGACACACACACACACACACACACACACACACACACACACACACACACACACACACACACACACACACACACACACACACACACAGTTTTGACTGAGAAGATAACTAATTCGAAGTGTGTTGTAGTTGGAGTGTTATATCAGAGTGTGTTATCAGTCTGTGATATCAGTGTGTGTTATCAGTGTGTGTTATCAGTGTGTGTTATCAGTGTGTGTTATCAGTGTGTTATCAGAGTGTGTTATCAGTGTGTGTTATCAGTGTGTGTTATCAGTGTGTTATCAGAGTGTGTTATTAGTGTGTATTTTCACAGGGTGTGTCCTGACCTCTCGGTCCAGCTCGTCCTGCATGTCCTTCCACCTCTGCTCCTTCATCCTGCGTTCCTCCTCCTCCCGGTTCCTGCGGTCCTCCTCCCGGCGGGCACGCTCCTCCTCGGCGTGGCGTGCGGCCTTCAGCTCCTGCTCGGCGGCTTCGTGCTGCCGGCGCCGCTCCTCCTCCGCCCTCAGCCTGGAACACAGGAGGTTCAGGAGGACGAAGGGGGCATGTCTCCGTCAACACGCCGCACATTCGTCTCACCTCTCGTCCTCCTGCCGCTGCTTCTCCTCCTGCTCCTTCTGGATCCGAGCCATTCGCCGTCTCTCCGCCAGCAGCCTGGACGCCTCCTCCGCGTCCGTCGTCCCGGCAACGCTGCGGCCCGTGGGTGTGCCGGGAGACTCTGAGGGGGGAGGGGCTAAAGGTGAGGGACATTTGGTCTCACACTCACACTAATGCTAACATGCTAACAGACGCTCCCAGTACTCAGTGTGTGTGTGTGTGTGTGTGTGTGTGTGTGTGTGTGTGTGTGTGTGTGTGTGTGTGTGTGTGTGTGTGTGTGTGTGTGTGTGTGTGTGTGTGTGTGTGTGTGTGTGTGTGTGTGTGTGTGTGTTTACCTGCCGTCAGCTCTCTGCTGGTGGATTTGGGGATCTTCTTCTCGGAGGTCTCAGACTTGGTGGCTTTCCTCTCCAGGGTGCCGTGACCTTTGACCTCGTCGGTCCCGGGGGTGGTGGCTCTGTGGCGCAGTGGCGAGCACGGAGACTGGGCGCGGTTCTTATTGGACCTCACCCTGAAAACAGCGAGGAGCCTCAGGCCACGTTTCCACCCTGGTACCCGTTTCTTTACAAAACGGTGATATTTCTCTTCACACATTAACGACCGGCGAGTCTCCTGGAAACTCCGCCCACAGTGGAGATTTAGAAAAACTCTTGGCGTGGCTGAGATTTACGTCACAATTCGTGATGTTGTGTTTTACCCAGGACTCTGATTGGCTATCATAGCTTCATGCTTCTGGTTACACTGCCCCCTACAGGTCTGGCTGCTCATAGCAGCTCTGAACCAGGTGGACATGAGGGTCAATGAAGAGTTTTTTGTAAACGTAGAGGGGAAATATCTGTACACACTCAGGTATGTGTAAATGTGACCTCAGAACGTGTGTGTGTACCTCTTAGGAGTAGCAGGGCCTTTACTGTTGGCCCTGAAGGAAGAACTGCGGACGGGAGTGTTGGGAGACTCCAGCTGTAAAACACAAGCATGAAAGCAAACCGGTGAAAGAGTGTGTGTGTGTGTGTGTGTGTGTGTGTGTGTGTGTGGTCGTGTGTTCTGACCGTGGCTGCTCGGACTCTGCTGCCCTCCTCAGGCAGTCCTGCAACACTCCGGCGGTTGGAGGAGCTCCTGTTGGTTCTGGAAGAGGCTGTTTAGAACACACAGGTTACACATACACACACACACACACACACACACACACACACACACACACACACACACACACACACACACACACAGTCTCGCACTGCAAGGATTTGAACCAATGACCTTCTCGTTGTGAGGGAAGAGCGTTAACCACTGCTCCACTGTCATCTCAAGTAATCCGGCCCCAAAACACATGAACTGTCTAAGGGGGCTTTTCCACCGGAAAGAACCAGGTTCTAGTTCTGGTCCAGGGCCAGACTTAGCACCAGTTCTTTGTCTTTCCACTGCCAAAGCCCCGGACTATCAGCGGCTAAACTGCTGCTACGCTGGCTCCACTTCTTTGCTGGGCCAGAGAGGAGCCAGACTGGGACCCGACGCGTCATCAGCTGGGGGCGGAGCTATCTCTGGAGTTATCTCTGGAGCTATCTCTGGAGCTATCTCTGGAGCTATCTCTGGAGCTATCTCTGGAGTTATCTCTGGAGCTATCTCTGGAGGTATCTCTGGAGTTATCTCTGGAGTTATCTCTGGAGTTATCTCTGGAGCTATCTCTGGAGTTATCTCTGGAGTTATCGCTACCTAAAAGGCAGAAGCGAGGCTGTACCGGCTTTCTGAAACTACAGCGAACACGGGGCCCCAGAGTGGTTATAGAGAAAAAAATTTAAAGTATGCGAGGGAACGATATAATGAGTCGTTCCCTGAAGTTAATAATACGAGGGAACGGGATTATTTAATCCGCGTTCGCGGAGCCGCGGCTCTCGAGAGCGCTGCAGAGCTCCTCCGCTGTCAGTCAGCTGCGTCGGATATAATTTATGAGCAGTTTTCCATTGTCGTTTATTTTTCACGCTTTTCATGGTAACATCATTATAACTAACGTCACGTCCAGGTCTTGTTTCGCATTCTGACCGCCGGCTGAGGAGCTGCAGCTGCTCAGCAATGCAGTGTGAGGCTGCAGGGGGCGCTCTGCTACGCTCCGAGACGCTCCAATATTATTTTCTAACCCACAGAACTTCTTAATAATAAATACTTTTGGTTCATCAGCAACTCAAAAACAAACTACATATAATTGGATTTTATAGGCATAAAATGAGCCTTTTAACGGCTTCATGAGAAAGAGAATTTTAATCAGTGTGTTTACGGAGGTTGCCATTGGAAACAGTTTTCAGAGCTTCGTTCTATCACTGTAAACCTCCATTCTTCTCCCATGTTGAAGCTTTTGATTCAGACACTCCCAGAAATAAAGTGAAAGGAGCAGAAATTCACTATGTAACGCCCAAATGTTGAAAGATAAGCCCCAAACTCATACATGCGTTATTTATTTTCCTCTATGTCCACTCCGAGGCTCTGGACTAAAACAAGACGGACGTGAAAAAACACCAATAGAGACAAGAAGAGACGTAATGTCTTCTTTCTCTTTGGTGCATCTGAGGTTCAGGCCAGACTAGATGGAGCGACCCGGACTAAACCGATGAAGACAGTCCGTCTCCTGGTTCCTGGATGAGTGCTGTCAGAGTGAAATTGTTGAAATCAGTGACGTGTCACGTTTTGGAGTGACGCAGTGACGTAGCTCTCACTTGGCTCTGTTAACGGTGGAAAAAGAACCGGTTCTTTGGTGGTGCTCATTTAAGAACTGGCTCTGGCACCGGCTCTGAACTAGCTCCTGGTTCTTTTTGGTGGAAAAGCCCTTTTAAAACCCGATCACAACAAAAACGCTCACAAACAGAGATAAATACACAGAAATCATCCAGTGGAGCAGCGACGAGCCGCAGACGGTTCTTTGACTTTCAGGAGCTCCACGGAGTGACACTCTACCAGGATCAGGAGGTCTCCCAGCCACAATACCACCGCTGTTTAGGATTAACTGGTTCCCCTGCTAACTGGTGACCTGAGTCTCATCTCGGGCCTTTCCACCAAACAGAACCAGGTTCTAGTTCAGTTCTTAAATGAGCAGCTCCAAAGAAGCGGTTGTGTTTCCATTGTCAGGGACTCAGTGAGAGCCACGTCATCACGTCACTGATTCCACCAATGTAGCGCCGGCAGGATTCAGGAACCAGGAGACGGACCGTAACAGTGGTTTGGTCCGGGTCGCTCCATCTAGTCTGGCCTGAACCTCGGACGCAGACCAAAGAGCCAGAAAACATCGAGTCTCCTCGTCCCTCTATTCTTGTTTTTTCACGTCCGTCTTGTTTTAGTCCGGAGCCCCGGAGTGGCCAAAGAGAAAATAATCATAATAATAATAATAATAATAATAATAATAATAATAATAATAATAATAATAATAATAATAATAATAATAATAATAATAACACATGAATGAGCTCGGGGCTTATTTATCACCATTTCAGCTTTACATAGTGAATTTCTGCTCCTTTGACTTTATTTCTGGACGTGTCTGAATCAAAAGCTTCAACATGGAGGAATGGAGGTGTAGAATGATAGAACGCTGCTCTACAGCCGTTTCCATGGCAACCTACATAAATGCTCTGATTAAAGTTCTCTTTCACATGAAGCCATTAAAAGGCTCATTTTATGGCTAAAAGCTCCAAGCTTTCATTTCCAGTAGTTTGTAGTTTGTTTAGTAGTTCCTGATGAACCAAAAGTCTGGCTTCATTAGAAAGAAGTTCTGTGGAGCGTCTCATAGCGGAGCGCCCCCTGCTGCCTCATGCAGACCTCAGCCTGTGGTCATAACGCCGTACAAGACCTGGAAGTGAAGTTAGTTACAATGATGTCACCATGAAAAGCCTGAAAAAAAAACACAACGGAAAACTGCTTCTAAATTAAATATCTCACGCAGCTGACTTAGTGTGACAGCAGGAGCTCTGCAGGTCTCTGGAGAGCCACCGGCTCCACGATCACAGATTAAATTATCTCCTTCCCTCACTATATTAACTTGAGGAAAGAACTTACTATCTCCTTCTCTAAGGGAAGGAGAGGAGAGGAGAGGAGGAGAGGAGAGGAGGAGCTGATGGAAAACTGTCGTAATGAAGCTTCACTAGCTGTTTAAAAGTACTATACTTTCACCACTAGGGGGCTCTCTCAATGTAAACAAGACAAGATTGTTGTAATGTGGTTCATTAACGAGCTGTATTTAATTGAAGTTAACTCTGGATGACACACACCCACACCCACACACACACACACACACACACACACACACACACACACACACACACACACACACACACTACACACTACACACTCACCTCTGTCAGTAGAGTGCAATGCAGCTGAGGAGTTGGAGAGCTGCTTGCTGATTGGCTGATCCATTGTGGGCGGAACCAGAAAGTCCACAACTGAATTCAACAAAAACAAAACGAGTGGTGAATGTGTGTGTGTGTGTGTGTGTGTGTGTGTGTGTGTGGCTCCCTGCTGACATCAGGGTGTCTGCATCACTAAACATATCCCGGGGTCAGGAAGAGGAGGCACCCTTTGTTGTGATGAGAGATAGAGATAGAGATAGAGAGAGAGAGAGAGAGAGAGAGAGAGAGAGAGAGAGAGAGAGAGAGAGAGAGAGAGAGAGTGTGTGTGGGTGTGTGTGTAAATGTAGGTTACATCAATATAATATGTTCCAATAGCGTGATTTTATGTGGCGTTCACCTTGTAAACAAGTTCAAACGTCACACACACACACACACACACACACACACACACACACACACACACACACACACACACACACACACACACACACAAAGGAGCAGCAGGTGCAGCAGCAGTGGAAGTGATGGGGGTTTATATGTTGCGTGATTGGGGTGGTGCAACAAACACACACACAGGGTCATGTGATCTGTACCGTTACAGGATTGGCTGGCTCTGGAAGCAGGAGGCTCATTGGGCTGAGAGGAGCCAATGGCGTGGCAAGGCAGGGTCAGAGGGTTACCTGGACAGCAGGTGAAGCAGAGCGGAGAGATCAAAGCGCTTTACACACACACACACACACACACACACACACACACACACACACACACACACACACACACACACACACAGACATGGGGTTGGAGGCGTGTGGTTGTTGAGGTGTTGTGTGACAATGAGTTTGATGACAGTCTGGTTCCTCTAGTTCCTCTGGTTCTTCTAGTTCCTCTAGTTCCTCTAGTTCCTCTGGCTCTTCAAGTTCCTCTGGTTCTTCTAGTTCCTCTGGCTCTTCAAGTTCCTCTGGTTCTTCTAGTTCCTCTGGTTCTTCTAGTTCCTCTAGTTCCTCTAGTTCCTCTGGCTCTTCAAGTTCCTCTGGTTCTTCTAGTTCCTCTGGCTCTTCTAGTTCCTCTAGTTCTTCTAGTTCCTCTGGTTCCTCTGGTTCCTCTAGTTCCTCTGGTTCTTCAAGTTCCTCTGGTTCTTCTAGTTCCTCTGGCTCTTCTCGTTCCTCTAGTTCCTCTGGCTCTTCTCGTTCCTCTAGTTCTTCTAGTTCCTCTGGTTCTTCTAGTTCCTCTGGCTCTTCTTGTTCCTCTAGTTCTTCTAGTTCCTCTGGCTCTTCTCGTTCCTCTAGTTCTTCTAGTTCCTCTGGTTCTTCTAGTTCCTCTGGCTCTTCTCGTTACTCTAGTTCTTCTAGTTCCTCTGGTTCCCCTGGTTCTTCTAGTTCCTCTATTTCTTCTGGTTCCTCTGGTTCTTCTAGTTCCTCTGGTTCTAGTTCCTCTTGTTCCTCTGGTTCTTCTTTTTAAAAAAACAAACATTTGTCTCCCAATATCTTTTCTACAGAACTTCACAGAATTTAAAGAAGAGAGCAGGGACATTCGCTCTCTCTCTCTCTCTCTCTCTCTCTCTCTCTCTCTCTCTCTCTCTCTCTCTCTCTCTCTCTCTCTCTCTCTCTCTCTCTCTCTCTCTCTCTCTCCTCTCTCTCTCTCTCTCTCTCTCTCTCTCTCTCTCTCTCTCTCTCTCTCTCTCTCTCTCTCTCTCTCTCTCTCTCTCTCTCTCTCTCTCTCTCTCACACACACACACAGTGTGTGTCCTTTATCAGAGCAGTAAGACGAGACTCTGTTTATCTGAGGCAGTAAAATGGACCCAGCAGGTCTGGACCTGCTGGTGCAGAGAGCAAGAGCGGGGCAGAGAGTTGGAATGGGGCAGAGAGTGGGGCAAAGAGGCCTCACTATCTGCCCCCTCAGCTTGGTGCTGCATCACATTATTGATGGAGGGGGCAGCTGCAGTGGTTGGAGGGAGGAGGAAGAGGAAGAGGAAGAGGAAGAGGAGGAGGAGGAGGAAGAGGAGGAGAGACTGTGGCACCTCCTCAGTGTTTATGTGTGTACTCAAGGTTAGATGTGTAACTCTGGTTCCCAAACAAAACATCCCAGCAGTGACACACACACACACACGCACACGCACACGCACACGCACCACGCACACACACACACACACACACACGCACACACACACGCACACACACACACACACACACACACACACACACACACACACACACACACACACACACACACACACACACCTGTGGCAGTGTTAGCATCATAAACACATTGCAGTCTCCTCTGGATGCTGACAGCAGGAGACAAAGCTGCTGCACCTCCTGCAATGCAGCCTCCACACCCTGCTCCTCTTCCTCCTCCTCTTCCTCCTCCATCATCTCAGCTACTCTTTGTCCTCCTCAGCTGTCACCCCCCTCCCTCCTTCCCCCCGTCTCCCTCTGACCTCCAGACCTGCTCTGTGATTGTCGTCTCCCATCAGTCGTCTGCTGACGTCACCACAATGGACGTCCTCCTGCTGGTCTTCCTCTTCCTCCTGCTGCTCTTCCTCCCCCTCCCCCTCCCACTCCCCCTCCCCTTGGACTCACCCTCTGCTCCGTCAGGCGGTCCTCCCCAGGTCCAGCGTTTGGGCCTGTTGTCCAGGTGGTCCCGGGCCTCCCCTGCTCCTCCTCCTGCTCCTCGCCGCTCTCCGTTGCCGGTTCTCCGGCGCACCAGGGCCTCCAGCCTCTCCTGCTCGTTGCGTTCAGAAACAGGGAAGAACAGACACTCTCTCACTGAGCCGTCGCTACGGCGACGAAGGCCAGGCGATGCGCAGGGAGACGGCTGCGCCATGGTTACCGCATCCGACCGCAGCCTCGCCCTCCGTCCTGATCGCTCTGCAGCTTGCCGGCTCCCTGCCACCGAGACGATACAGCAGCTCCTCCTCCTCTTCCCCCCATCCATCCCCCCGCCTCCCTCTATCCTCCTCCTCCCCCCATCCATCCCCCCGCCTCCCTCTATCCTCCTCTTCCCCCCATCCATCCCCCCGCCTCCCTCTATCCTCCTCCTCCCTCCATCCATCCCCCCACCTCCCTCTATCCCTTCCCCCTCCATCCCCCACCTCCCTCTAGCCTCCTCCTCCTCCCTCCATCCATCCATCCCCCCTC
Source organism: Lipophrys pholis (assembly GCF_963383615.2). NCBI lineage: Eukaryota > Metazoa > Chordata > Actinopteri > Blenniiformes > Blenniidae > Lipophrys > Lipophrys pholis. The sequence continues at coordinate 22,257,374 of NC_137648.1, read as the reverse complement.
CTCCCTCCATCCCCCCTTCTATCCTCCTCCTCCTCCTCCCTCCATCCTACTCCCTCCCTCCATACTGCTCCCCTTCTCTCTCTCTCTAATGACTGAGTCAGGAAGCAAATCATCAACCTCCAACCACACACAGACACAGACACAGACACAGACACAGACACAGACACAGACACAGACACACACATACATGCGCAGTGTGTGTAGAGCCTCCAGGGGGCAGCACAGACTAAGGTGAGTCCTGACAGTAACTTTCTGCTGAGTCAGCTGGAGGCCGTTAGCATGTATGCTAGCGCCGCGGATCCAGGAGATGAAGAACGAAACTTTCCGTTGTAGTTTTCAGTTCAAACAGGAAGAACCAGAGCCGCTGTCGCTCTACTTCCTGTGAGTGTCCAGACTCATCAAGACCAAGCGGGTCTACTGCAGCGCAACTGAACACACATCGTTTTCACAATTCAGAAAAGTTTCTCGTTTACACGACGTCTTGATAACGATGTAGTGCTCATGTTGGGCCACTAGTAGGTGCTGTAGTTAGCTTTAGTACTGAAAGCACACACACACCCACACACACACACACACACACACACACACACACACACACACACACACACACACACACGTAGCAGAGAACAATGAGCTCTAAACATGAACACTGGGAGAACACGGACATTGTTGGATTGTTATTACGGTGACTGTCAAAATAAAAGTACCAACTTGGATTGTTATTACGGTAACTGTCAAAATAAAAATAGTCCAGCAAGTCCAGCACAATCTGAACTGGGAGTCATGACACCACGGAGGAAACTTTGTTCTGATTGTCTCTACTGAGCATGTGCAGAACTACTAGTTACTGCCAACGTGGCGACCAGGACCAGGACCAGGACCAGGACCAGGACTAGGACCAGGATCAGGCCCAGGACCAGGACTAGGACTAGAGTTTCAGCCATCTACACAGAGTCGAAGCATTTTCAAAAACATGCATATTGAGTGACTCCCCCTCACCCCCCTTCCCCCCTGCTCCTCCTCCTCTCGCTCTCCCTCCCCCTCCCCTCCTGCTCCTCCTCCTCCTGCTCCTGCCGCTCCTCCATCTCCTCCTCCTCCTACTCCTTGCTTGGTCATACCATGACTCAGCAGTTCTTATTAATGACTCAGCGGAGCAATCAGATGTTAAAATGACACACCAGGCAGGACGTTACATCACAGCTGTATGACATCACTTCCTCTGAGCATCCTGGGACCAATGAAAACAACCACTCAGCTTGTACCTGTATGCCTCGTTTGTGTGTGTGTGTGTGTGTGTGTGTGTGTGTGTGTGTGTGTGTGTGTGTGTGTGTGTGTGTGTGTGTGTGTGTGTGTGTGTGTGAGACATGGCAGCTTGCTGTGACCTCTGACCTTTTCAGCCTCCTGCTGCTGGCGCCTCCTCTCCCCGGCGGCCGTCCGGCGCTGCGTCTCCTTCCTCCTCTGCTCCTCCATCTTCCTCCCTCGCTCCTCACAGTGACGCTGCAGCTGCTGCTGCACACGGTACTCCTTCTGCTGCAGGTCTGCACACACACACACACACACACACACACACACACACACACACACACACACACACACACACACACACACACACACACACGCACACACACGCACACAGACTTTAACGTAACATACTGTGTGTTTGTGAGTGGGTGAGTGAATTCATGAGTGAGTGTGTGAGTGAATTAAAGAGAGAGTGAGTGAGTGAGTGAGTGAGTGAGTGATGGATGGATGGATGAGGATGGGAGTGTCATGTGATCGCTACCTGGACGACTGCGGTGATTGGACGGTGAGCGATCAGGCGACGCGTGCTTATTGGTCAGTGGTGGTACAGGGGGCGGGACCAGTGTGTCTGTTCAGGAGAGATGGTTGGCAGGTGAGTCAGCAACACACACACACACACACACGCACACACACACACACACACCTGGTGGTTCTGGTTCTACACCTGGTGGTTCTGGTTCTTTAACGAACGATTCAAGCAGCTTCAGACTGTAAATCAGTTCTATGATGTGTGTGTGTGTGACAAGTGTCCAAGATTACGTCACCCAAAAAGGTGGTTGCCTCACCTGTGAATCGGTATGGCGGTCCTTGTCACACATCAATCATCGTGACGTCATTCCTAGACATGGAGCAGCTGCCCCCCCGGGTGTGACGTCATAATCAGATGTTTTCGCGGTTTGAGATGTGTCGGCTGCGTGTAGCGTCCTCACCTGTCATATCGGGAGTCTCCTCGGTCCCGGTCTGGGTCCCGGTCTGGGTCCCGGTCTGGGTCCCGATCCTGGTCCTGCACGGTCTGCAGCAGAGCAGCAGAGCAGCAGTGAAGAGCCGCGGGAACGCGCGCTCGTAACGGCCACGCGCTGCAGCGACGTGGGGCGGAGCTCTCTGGGAAGTGATGCTCACAAGTAACGGGATTACTCTGTCAGCTTCACTGCTGGTCCATAACACCGGTGGACATGAGACGGGGCGCGTGTGTCTGGTTCTGCATTTAGATCACTCTTCTGAGTGATCCTCCACATTTCACCTTTATGTCTGTTTTCTACGAACAACCAGAACGGCAGGTTCCTCCTCCTCTGAGTCTGGTTCTGTAGGTTTCTCCTCCTCCGAGCCTGGTTCTGCAGGTTCCTCCTCTTCTTAGCCTGGTTCTGCAGGTGCTCTTCTGAGTCTTGTTCTGCAGGTTCCTCTTCCTCTGGTTCTGTAGGTTTCTCCTCCTCTGAGCCTGGTTCTGCAGGTTCCTCCTCTTCTTAGCCTGGTTATGCAGGTGCTCTTCTGAGTCTTGTTCTGCAGGTTCCTCTTCCTCTGAGCCTGGTTCTGCAGGTTCCTCCTCTTCTTAGCCTGGTTATGCAGGTGCTCTTCTGAGTCTTGTTCTGCAGGTTCCTCTTCCTCTGAGCCTGGTTCTGCAGGTTCCTCCTCTTCTTAGCCTGGTTATGCAGGTGCTCTTCTGAGTCTTGTTCTGCAGGTTCCTCTTCCTCTGAGCCTGGTTCTGCAGGTTCCTCCTCTTCTTAGCCTGGTTCTGCAGGTGCTCTTCTGAGTCTTGTTCTGCAGGTTTCTCTTCCTCTGCACCTGGTTTCTTCAGATTTTTCTCTGAGCCTGGTTCTGCAGGTGCTCTTCTGTGCCTGGTTCTGCAGGTTTCTCTTCTCTGGTTCCTCCTCTGCACCTGGTTCTGCAAGTTCTCTTCTGAGCCTGGTTCTGCATGTTTCTCTTCCACTGGGCCTGGTTCTACAGGTTCCATGTGGATTTGTTGAGTTCTTGTAAAAGCTCCTGAAATGACTTTATGTTGAGTTTTATAAAGTTGAATAGAAAAAGTAAACTGGTGCTTCATACATATAAATCAGTTACTTTTTCAGAAGGTGGAGGAGTCATCCATTTATTGCAAACAAAAAGTAACTTGAGTGTTTCTCTTTGTGAGGTGGTATTTGATTACATTTACATTTCTTGATTACTGCCAACAAAAGTGCTGACCAACACCCTGCGGCTCAGTGGCGCCCCCGTCAGACCAAACAGCAGCACGACTCAGAGTTCACTTCTTTATTGAATCATGAGTACATCAAGTCAATTCAGTTACATACCACCCCCCCATCCCCCCGGGAGGAGGAGCTAGACCACCCCACCCCCTGGGAGGAGGAGCCAGGACCCCCCCCCCCCCACTCCCCCCCAGGACCATGCAACAGGCTACAGGGTGTGTGCGCGTGTGTGAGTGTATGTGTGTGTGTACAGGGAAACAGGCAATGATATGAGGAAATGAGAAAAGCCTTCTGATTGGAGGAGAGAGGCTCCGCCTCCTAGCGAGCTTCAAGAACAGACAGCAGGTAGGTTCAGGGTTTTATTGAGTCACGACATTGACAGGTCGTCGTTGTTGTTGTTGTTGTCGTTGATTGTTGTCGATTCTGGTGACGTGTAGAGAAGCAGATGTTTGAACAAGAAGCTCTGCAGTGGACTGATGGAGCAAGAGGGACAGGAAGTGGACCAGTGGCGCCGAGACGCCTCGTCTGTCCCTCCAGGTCAACACCGAACAAGAGTAGTGATGGTCTGCCTCCATCAGCCTGGACTGATGAATGAAGGTGGAGGACTGACGGAGGAGCGAGGATTCTAGAGCTGCTCAAAATCCCTCCGTCCCCCGAAGCTTTAGATCTGCAACCAACCAGAGGAAACACCGTCAGCCCCACCTTCATCCAGTCTGACATTGCACCCAGCTCCACCCAGTCTGACCCTCCACCCCACATTCAACGTCCTTGACCCCACCCAGTGCTTCACAAATCAAACTGTCTACAGAGCAAAACAAACGTTTGTAACACTAAAGTTCATCATGTGAAGATAAGAGTACTCTAAAGAGTAAGATTACTCAAAATAAAAGTTTCCTTTGATAGTTATTTTTAGTAAATGTTTAAATTGATCAACTAACAAAAACAAGAATGTACGAAATATCTTAACGTCGTGGCAGTAAAAGGTGTCGTAGTAGGACAGAATAAAGACGTACGTCGTCGATGTCCTCGTCGTCGTCTCCGATGTCGTCGAACTGGATCTCGTCGTCGTCTCCGGGGCCAAACGTGTCCGTCTCGTTGATCTTAGCTGCGAGGAGGAAACAGGAAGTGGAATGAAGCAGAGCAGCCAATCCAGTGGGGGCGGGGCTTACACACTAGAACACGAGGACACCCCCCCCACCCCCCCACTGGAAGTGATGTGGATCGTACAGCTCAGGTTCTGGGTTCTCATGTGGATCTGATGGTTCCACACTAAATTCGATTTTTCATCCCCCCTCCGTTGAGATACCTCGCACTACAGTATGGTTCCAGGAGGCGGAGCTACAACGCAGCCGTCTCCTGATTGGTCAGTGATGATCGTCACTCTGGACAAGCAGCAATAGTTAAATATCTCCTCGCTTCTCTGTTGTTGTTGTTCTCTTCCTCCGCTTTGTGCCCACTGGCTGTTTAGTGAACTGCTTTATTGAAATGTGGCGCTACACTGCCCCCTGGTGTTCAGACAAGGTGCAGACGTTCCTCGTCTCAGTAACAGGAGGGGCGGAGCTTCAGCAGGAGCTGGACGATGATGTTCACAATGGCAAAGTTTTCACTGTCACAGAAAACGAGGCCCTACGGCTGCAGCTCCGCCTCCTGGTTCTGATGATTTCAGAATCTCGTCAGAGGGACTTCCTGTCCTAGCTCCTGATTGGCCGACTATTTCCTCGGAAGGAGGTCAGGAAACTGAGGACGCCGTCAGGAGGGAGGGTGGAACTACACCCGACACGTTGGACACGGCAGACACAGTGGTCACACTTGACTGTAAAGACGTGGGACACGGCGGTGTGGACTCACCATGCTCGGGCAACTCGCCATATGCTTTCAAACTTCGAGCCTCATCTGCGTTGTACTTCAGGATGACGTCAGCTTTGTTGTCCTGAAACAGGAAGTGAGGTCAGAGGCCATTATGAGAGCGAGCGTGCAAGCGCACACACACACACACACACACACACACGCACGCATACACACCTGGTAATCTCTGAGACCAACCAGGATGATGTCTGACGTGTTGATCCACACCTGAAGGAGAAGCAGACTGTGTTTACATAACAGGGGGGTTGATCTATGTCATGGTTGTGTGTGTGGGTGTGTGTGTGTGTGTGTGTGTGTGTGGGGGTTGATCTATATCATGGGTGCGGGGTTGGTGGGGGGGATGGTTAGTAGACCTCCACCTTTTTCCGGAGCTTTCCTCTGATGTGACACAGTCTCTTGGTACCGTCAAAGCACATGGCCTCCAAACGACCGTTTCCCAACATCTTGATCACCTGAGCATATTCTGAGAGAGAGAGAGAGAGAGAGAGAGAGACAGAGAGAGAGAGAGAGAGAGAGACAGACAGACACAGAGAGAGAGAGAGGGAGGGAGAGAGAGAGAGAGAGAGAGAGAGAGACAGAGACAGAGAGAGAGACAGAGAGAGAGAGACAGAGAGAGAGAGAGAGAGAGAGAGACAGACACAGAGAGAGAGAGAGGGAGAGAGAGAGATAGAGAGAGACAGAGACAGAGAGAGAGAGAGAGAGAGAGAGAGACAGAGAGAGACAGAGACAGAGAGAGGGAGAGAGAGAGATATTCCATGGACCCAGCAGTTAAACACTAAAGTTGTTTATACCTTCAGATTTAAAGTATTTAGTGAACATTTCATGAAGTTTATTGATTTTTAAAATCAGATAAGTGAAGTTTAAAATGTGGTTCCAACTCTGAGAACCGAGGTTCTTTCTCACCCTGTCCGTCCTCTTTGAACACCAGCTCTCGCTTCTCAGACTCGTTCTCGTTCTTTCCACGTCGCCGGTTCTTTCCTCCTTTTCCTGTGAGAACACAAAGTCTGCAGGTCAACATCTAGCACCAATTCTCCTCCATCCTCAGAGGAACACGGTCCAACCAGAGGAACACGGTCCCACAAGAGGACTCACACAACTGAAACTACGAGGAACCACAACCGTTCAGTCCAGGTGACGAGAACCAGATCAGCGTTCCATGGTCTGAGAGCTGAGGAGCTCTCAGACCATGGAAACACCTTGAGAACCAACACTGATGGAGGCTTGAGCTGCTGGCTCTCCAGACTCCGACGGAGGCTCTCCACACTCTAAAGACTGAGGAGAAGACCTGGTTCCACACGGTCCAAATCTTTCTCCACCTCCAGTGAGAGGACGAGTCCAGAACATTTGTCACTCATCTGGTCTGATGGTAGAACCATCTCTACATAGCAGGGCATGGTTCTGGTCTTGTCTCGGCGATTCAGAAACTGCGCTGAGCTGACTGGAATCTGAAAACACTAAACTCTGCTGGGCCACCAGAACCTAGAAGAACGTAGAGAATTGACCAGAGAACCCATCATGTTCTGGAGACGATCCAGGTCACGATGAACAGCAGCAGTTCCTCCTGTGAGGACGTCTGGTTCCATCATCTGCTGGAAGATCAGGAAGTCCATGTTCCTCCTCCTGCTTCATGAAGAGGTTCCTGGTTCCTCGGGTCCTCCTGGTGAGGCCGCCGACAGCGGTTGCCGTGGTGACCGTCGACAGTGTCTATGACTCTACGGGTTGCCGTGGTGACCGTCGACAGTGTCTATGACTCTACGGGTTGCCGTGGTGACCGTTGACAGTGTCTATGACTCTACGGGTTGCCGTGGTGACCGTTGACAGCGTTCGACAGCATCTACGGGTTGCCGTGGTGACCGTTGACAGCGTTCGACAGCATCTACGGGTTGCCGTGGTGACCGTTGACAGTGTCTATGACTCTACGGGTTGCCGTGGTGACCGTTGACAGTGTCTATGACTCTACGGGTTGCCGTGGTGACCGTTGACAGCGTTCGACAGCATCTACGGGTTGCCGTGGTGACCGTTGACAGCGTTCGACAGCATCTACGGGTTGCCGTGGTGACCGTTGACAGTGTATGACTCTACGGGTTGCTGTGGTGACCGTTGACAGTGTATGACTCTACGGGTTGCCGTGGTGACCGTTGACAGTGTATGACTCTACGGGTTGCTGTGGTGACCGTTGACAGTGTCGTTGAATGAAAGCAGAATCTACCACATGTTCATAATGTTTTTTTAGAGACAGAAGTAATAATGTACAAATACTCAGATTACTACCATTAAACAGGATTTAGGAAATTTCACTTGCATTTAAGAAGGATTTACTCTTTACTACCAAATGCACTACTTCTGAAACCAGATAGTACAGGAGGAAGTAGCTAATTACAAATACTTAGATTCCTGTAATGAAGATGCGCTGCAAGGTACCACGGACTATTTCACTGATATTTAAAGTACGTATGACACCATATTACATGTTAATTATTTTTGCTGTCAAAAATAAAGGTGTATTTGCCTTCATTGGATGCCCCCCTGGAATTGACCCCTTTTCAAGTTTTGCACTGTTGACAAGCTAACCCTCACCCAGGGGGCGGAGCCTGGAGAGGAATGTACGTAGGAGGAGGAACCCTTTCTCTCGGTCTGCAGGGAATGCTGTGTTTTAATATTGTGTTGGTGCTTCCTTTTTTTTAATACGGGATTTTCAACACAGAATGATCTAATACATAGACATATAGTAGTAGACCTCTTCCAGATTGTGGGGGCTTTTCCACCAGAAAGAACCAGGTACTAGTTCTGGTCCAGGGCCAGACTTGGAACATGGGTTGAACGATTTTGGAAAATAAACAAATTGCGATTTTGTTCCTCAATATTGCGATTTGATATGCAATTATTTTTTCAAGGTTCTCTTCTCATGTATTTTTCAACAATCAAGCAATAAATCAATGTATATTATAATAAACAATATCAGATTTATTCTACATAAATTGTTTTTTATAGGCGAGGCTTATGTTAAGATAAAGTCAAATGAAGCATGTATTAATATGAAAGACAGTTTATTTATCTTCTACTTCAATTACAGTAGTAAACTTACTAAGTACTATGACTTGCAGTCTTGTAAGCGTTCACCACAACAAGCCAGTCGCTTGTCCATTGTGCTTATCAAAGCCGTGAACCCAGGTTTGGTCACTATACTAATGCTGCGCTGGACATTAAGGATTTTGAGTTGTTTGCTCATCGACACTGCAGTAGGGAAGCACCAATACACGTTTTTTCACTTCTGATCCGATCACGATAATTAAATTTGTATATCTGCCGATACGATTCTGATAGCAGAGCTCTGTTTGCTTTAATATTATTATCATTATTGTTGATTTTATATGAGGCTGTAATAAACTCCTCTCTACAGTAAAGTATGAAATGTACTAGTGTATACATGTATTCTCTCAAAAGACAACTTGAGGTTAGTATCAGGTCAGAAAAGTAAACGGTAGAAACTATTTTGTTCCATTGGACAATGTGGGGGTCTGCATGATGTCATCATCTCATAAGAAACTGGTTATTTTATCTTTAAAACCTCAGAATGACTTTATTAATCCCGGGGAAATTCTTTAGCAGCGCAGCACCAACAGAATGTTTCCAGCTCTAATGCAGCTCCAACCATTGGGACTATTTTCAGGGAGTTTAGCGCGGAGTAGGACGCAGCTTCACGGAGGTGTGAATTGACTGCTGACAGCCTGGAGGAACTGCTGTTCGTTGTTTTGATCGCGCGGTCAGCGCCGTTCTCCTCGGAGAGCTGCAGTTTTAAAACGGTGACGTCTGTTGACAAAGCGCCGCCTCGCTGGACAACTGCTTTGCAAACATCCACGTTGCTGCGTTGCTTTGTGGTGTTTTCAGTGTAAGATACGTCCAAACAGCAACATGTTGTCATGAAAAGTTGGATAGCACAGTGCTACTTCCCTAGCCTGCTCGCTGGCTGGCTGCAAACTGTGGAATGGATTTCCTGACTCATTCCTCCTGGTCTCATTGAGACCCGCCTCCCTTCAGGAAATCCAGTCCACAGTTTACAGCCAGCGAGCAGAGCAGCAGCAGGGAAACACTTTGGAGTCATTTCAGCAACAGTGAAGCAGATCCGTGAATTACGTTGATATCGGAACCCGATCCCGGATCGGCTCCATCCCTAAAAACTACGAGCCCGTTCGGGCAAGGTGGACAGATGACAGGCGTAGGACGCGCAAGTCGTCACATGACCAGATCACGTGACCAGTCAAATCGCAGCCCTTGCGATTACAAAATCCCATTTTGTCATATCGCGATATTATCGCAAATGCAATTAATCGTTCAGCCCGAGTCTACGCTGTAGGCTTGTTGGAGCAAACATTCACTACGCGGGACCGATTGAGAGTTAATTTATTATTAGACCCTTATAAGTCCTCCGCCAGAAAATTTATTCACAAAACGGACCATCGACAGCCACACAGCGCTGCGCTCAGGGGAGGCGATGGAGGCAGGGGGTGCAGCTCAGGAGGAGGGGATGGAGGCCGGGGGTGTAGCTCAGGAGGAGGGGATGGAGGCCGGGGGTGTAGCTCAGGAGGAGGGGATGGAGGCCAGGGGTGTAGCTCAGGAGGAGGGGCTGGAGGCCGGGGGTGTAGCTCAGGAGGAGGGGATGGAGGCCGGGGGTGTAGCTCAGGGAGTCACGGTGCAGGTTGTTTGGAATGTCAGAGTAAACAGGAGTCGTGGAGGAAAACCACACACAGAGAGAACATACACTCTCCATACAGAAAGGCTCCTGCTGGGATTTGAACAGTCACTATGGAGCCACTATGGAGCCACTATGGAGCCACTCTGGCTTCAGGACGTGGAAAGTGGAACATGTAGTAACACATCAGATCTACAGTCTTTATCCTGTCGTCTCCCACGGTAACCGATATGGACACAATCACGTCCCCTTGACGATCTTCAGATTGTCAGAATCTGTGACGTAGTTGCTGGGCTGATCATCAATATTCCCCTAAATCTGTTTGTCTGACCTCCATCACTCTCTCTTACTCTTCTTCTTTAGTCTGACCTCCATCACTCCTCTATAATAATAATGGCCTCGATTAATATAGCGCTTTTTTCGCGCTGACTCAAAGCGCGTACAGAGACCATTATTCATTCACACCAGTCCCTCCAGTGATGCTAAGCTAGGTTGTAGCCACAGCTGCCCTGGGGGATGCTGACAGAGGCGTGGCTGCCATTTCTCCGACCACCACCAACATTCATCCACCTTTCATACGAGGCAACGCAAAATAAAGGATACAGCGACAATTTTGATAAGAGTGGGATTCGAACCGCCAACCCTCCGGTTATTGGACGACCGACCCTACCACTGAGGCACGAGCGCCCCTCCACCACTCTCTCTTACTCTTCTTTAGTCTGACCTCCATCACTCTCTTACTCTTCTTTAATAAAAGTCTTCAACTGTCACTCAACAGTGTGAAATGTCAGAAAATAGTTCTGTTTCTTCACTTTTCTGTGCGTCCGACACTGTGTTGAGATTGTTACTGCTGGAGCCTGTTACTGCTGGAGCCTGTTACTGCGGTGACGTCACAGCAAGATGGAGGAGGTTGAGAATCACGACTTAATTTCACTGGTTTTTCGTAGGTTTTTACTTGCGGATGATGGCAGTATGACAAAAATGTTTAATAATAAAAATACTTCTATTTTGTATTGCATTTTTTCAGGATGTTTTGGTGTCATACACTCTAAGTAGTTTTAACCATATAATCTTCATATTGTTAAAGTGATAAGATTCACGAGTACTAATTTAATAAGTATTTAAGTGATCAGTATGAGTGCTTAGTCAAGTAAAATTGTAATGTAATCTACTACAATAATGTAAAATCCACTGTACTAGTAGAAATTTACAAAGACACACATTAGTCAGTAAGTAGTAATCTACTACAGTATTCTTTAAAATACTATGTAACTACAGAATACAGAAATGGTAGTGAAACATTTTGAGAAGAGAAAAATCTACTTTACACAGGAGTATTTTTCATTGTAATCCTTATTCTGAGTAACTTAAGTAGCAAACTAATAAACAGAGTAAACTGATCAGTACGAGATATCTGTGTTCTTGGTTTCATCCCATATATATATATATATATATATATAGCTATTAAAATTATTAGCTATTTCTCATTCTACTTCTCATCATATGTGATAGATGCTTCCCACACACACACACACACATATATATAAAAACATACATTTTTAGTCTTTTCTGTGAAGGCTTGCATCTTCTACCACCTTCAAAATAAATGCTACCTAAAGCGTCCAGATGGCGTCTTAGAACATGTGAAGCCCTGCTTGTCTTCTGATGGACAGTATGGGAGAGCACGTGACCACAGGTGGAAGAGAAAATAAAAGCTTACAACTCCATCCCTGGGGGATTAACCAAACTCCCAGAGCCACTTCACATCTCGGTGAACAGGAGCTTCAAGACAGCGTCACTGTGGGAGGAATGGATGGAGAGAACAGCATCACGGCAACCGGGAGGATGAGTCGTGCAACTTTCCAGCAAGTTATTGCATCGACAAATCAGGGACTTGTTAGGGTTTAGAAAGGCCAGAATGACGAGGACTGATGCTGAGTCTGACCACAGCCTGCAGAAGAAGTTAAGAACCGGACAGATCCAACCTGTTGTTCTGAGATAATAATCGCCACCATTCACACCATCCAACCTCTGTGAGTTAATGTGTAGCTGGATTAACGGATTGAATTATGAATTACATTTCCAAATAAATGCGACATAGTCCAGAGCGACTTGTGTTTTTTAATCATCTGAATGAGCCATTTTCTGACCGATGCGATATAAAGTATATGGGCCGGTCATCGGGACCCGGCTGAGATTTTAAACCGATGTTGAACTACTTTTTCAAAGGAACTGTGTTTTAATGTGTAAAAATACTTATATTACTATAATGAAGCGTCTATCTGAGATGACACCGTGTTCTTTACGCTGCTAAACATGGCGATATGAGACTCTTTAAAAGGTAAACAAAAGATTTAAAGACGTTTTGATTAAAAAGGTGAAGTTTTATGTAAACCGGAAGCTTCGAGCCACAAACCGACTTCAGTTTAAAGCTAACTGTGCTAGCCCGCCTCTTCTGCGACACGAAGCCACGGACAGAGACAGAGACCGGAGCAGGGACAGGGACAGCAGGGACAGAGAAGAGACTGAGGCCGCTCCAGCCTCCTGTCAGCCGGCGAAAGACTCTCTTTCCCCGGACTTACACGTCTCCGGCTGCTCCACGCGGAGCTCCGCTGCTAACATCCATTAGCATTAGCTTTAGCCGCGCGGCGTCACGTTTTGACTGCGTGTCTCCGCAAGCCGCCGACAGACTGTAGACACGCGCCGCTGTCACACTTACCTTTATTTTTGGGCATGTTGTCTGTGTGCGGGGCGTGCGGGACCTGCGGGGCGAGCGGGACTGACTGCTGCTGTTAGCCGGTAAAATGTGACGGAGTACGGGAATCACGAGCTCAACAGAGATGTACCGACCTGCGAACAAAGAGCGCCGCCATTTCTCTCTCGATACCGGAAGTCACGTGATCTCTATACAGGAAGTAAATTTACGTTTATTTATTCTTATCATTTTTAATTATCTAAATGACACATTACAAGCAAACAAAGGAAAAGCACCAACACACAGTCGTTAATATATAAAATAAGTCTTCTTTGTGTGCAACTTCTCTACACAGGAAGTCATGTCCTCTCCATTGCTTCGTGTATTCAGCACTAAGTAGTAGCCAGCAGATTTTAAAACATTGCTTTATATGGAAACATAACATAACTAGTTATTTCACACTCTTTTAGCGACTTTATATTGTCTGTAAAACTTAATCTTTATCGTGTCTCGCAACTCAAAAGTCTAAAATATATTAAAAAGTTATAACAAGGATGTCTTGAAAAAGCTGCACGTTTTGATATTGAATGCTTCAAATTGGTTCGACTGCAGGAGCAAAAACGAGTCAAAAAATGTAAATCATTTTTAAAATCAGCATTCATACAATCAAATGTCAATAATTGCCAATATTAGTGTTCTCGGGTTATAAATACTAACCTGGTTGGTTCCGTGTCAGCAGCTGCTACGTCCTGGTAGCGTCACAGTATCTCACCGTGGAGATATTTGTGTGTGAAATTGTCACAAACAGAAAAAAGCTGATCCAATGTGTGAAGCTGTTGTGAAGTTGTTGATGTGAAAAGAGGCACATTCCTCTTTAATGACATCACAGACAATGTTGAATTATATCACGTGATGTTATCAATCTTTCTGTTTATTTAAGAACTTTATTGCACAAAGAGGGAACATCCAAACGCTGCAAACAAACATCAAACACATCAAAAATAAAGAACTGTAACAGACTCATAAATAATTCATTCATATACTCTTAAGCTCTATGGCAGGTACTTATAAAGTTTTTAACAAATACAAATGAGAATGACATTTTTTTTAATAAGAACAGTATAATAAAAAAATACAAAAGGAACCAGGGGAGCAGAAGGTGTCATTATTGTTTTAGAATAGTTCTTTAAACAGCTCAACAGTTTTATTGCTTTTTTTGTGTTTATTAGGGACCGAGCCCTAAAGGCCAAGACCCTATTGTACCTCTACCCACTAAACACGCTCAAAAACCCACCAAATATTGCATGCTCGTCAAGACTGGCAAAAAATTTAAGTAAATGTAAAAGATAAACCCCAGAGTTCCAAAATGTGCTCTCTAGCACCACCTAGAAACACTAAAACGTTCACCATGGCCCGTAGGAATGTCTTAGGGAGATCAAACCCAAAACTCAATCTTTTGTCTCATCAAGACATAAAAATCACGTGCTGATACCCCTGACAAAGGAAGGAATTAAACAGGAAGTCTGCAATTTGCCTATCAAAATAAGATTTGCAAACGCTATCTACTCTGAGGGCGAATATCGTATCGGCTTCAAAACACTATCAAATGACAGTGGAGACTCTCCTGCTCAGAAATTCAGTCCAACTTTTTAACTAGTCGAGTGGTTTTGTTTTTTCTAGCCGTCAAAGTTCTGAACGCCGAATCCCGCCGCCTCCCGCCGCCTCCCACCGCCTCCCTCCACCTCCCGCCGCCTCCCACCGCCTCCTTCCTCTCATTCAAATACATGGGAGAACCAAAATGCCTCCTCAAAAATAGCCGTGACAAAACACCTCGAACAAGTGGTGACTGTGGCTAAACTGTTACTCTGATCGACAAAACGAGCAGATCAGAAGCGCGACAAGAACCTGCCGAACAAGACGATGTCACACATGTTGGCAAAATTCCATAAAACATGACCTTTTTGATGAGAGAGAACAATGCTGTCATTTTTTTCCCCGCGCGATTTCAACATTTATCGTCGAGTCAGATGGAGTAAAATCGTGCGTCTGCGTCAAATTGCGCCTCCTAGTGTCTAAAGTTTACGTCTGACTGGTTCGAAACCAAGACAGACTGAAAGACAACACATTTTCCTCTCAAGAAGTTTTATCAAAATATTTGCCTGAAAACTGTGGATTCAGAGGAGTTAATTCCAAAATATGTAGATAAAATCCATCCTCTCCCACTGTGATGAAGTGGTCAGAACACTGTTGCATCATTCACACCAGGATTACATAATACCATGTCAATCAAACTGACCAACTTAACCTGCATGTCCATCCATCCATCTTCTTCCACTTATCTGTTTCCGTGTCACGGGGGTGACGGTCTGACACCATCACCCACCATCACCCACATTAAGAACCTTCCTGCAGGTGGTGAGCCCACGGGAAGGTGGCGCCCGGTGTGGGACATGAACCCACTACCTTGAGATTGTGAGTCTCATGCTATACCAACTGAGCTAGCCGGGGTTCCTGCATGTCCTGACTTTCCAAATAAAAGCCCCCAAATCCTTCAAAATAAAGTCCTTCTTTATCAAACATTTAAATTTTTACTTCAAACTGCAGCCAATCTGGATCTTGATTTGATTTGCGGGCTTTAGCCCATTCTTCATTGTACTCATGCAGTTAAGAAGATAAATCAGACCTAAACCAGCCGTTGTTTCGTCCACTGATTCTCTACCTTTTCAAGGGGACATGCTGATTGACAATTCTGGTAAACCCATCACAGAAGAATGTCCATGCACTTTCAATATCAGGAATTAGCTGAATTCTATCCCAATCAAAACGAGAGAGATCATGGAAGAATGCCTGCTCCACAAAGTGCTTCATAGTTCGTCTTGTAATGATTCGAGGCTTGAGTTTAGCAGTTTTGCCATTCGGACTGTTGCAATAACACAATGTTCACTGATGTCATTCGTAAATATAGAAGCAGTTGATTATTTATGAGGAGCTTTTGTCAGTATCAGGTCAATAAGGGTAGATTTGTCAGGACATTTAAGGTTTGGTCTTGTGGTACCGTTCACCAGCTGAAACAGATTCAATGAGTTTCAAAAGGATTTGAGCTCATCTGAGACAGGATGTGGCCGGTTTAGATTTAGGTCACTCATCAAGATAACTTCATCTGACTTCAAGGCAGACAGGAGATTCATCATTGATGGTAAGGCATCACTGGTAGCAGCAGGGGGCCTAAAACATCCAATAATAGTGAAATTAAGTGTTTTGGATACTTCAAGCTCAAGAGCTAAAAACTGAAATTGAATTGAAAGTGCCTTTATATGTGAACCATGTCCATTTTGGCAAGTGGACCGCGCACATTTAAATGAATAAAACCAAGAACTGTCCTTGGTTTAAAATCAGCAGAACCATCAGGGCCTGGATTAGGTTGCACATTTCCAGAGATCAGAAGCAACAAAGCAATTAGACGTCTCTGCTTAAACTCTTCATACTGTTTCTTAGAGGTATCGCTATTTCCTAATGACCTTACTTCAGTTACAGTTAGAGTTTATGGATACTGTAAAGTAGTCTTTTAAAATATTAATGCTCATCAATTGGACAAAATCCATACTGCAAGTTGAAGGCAGGGGCTGGTGCTGATGAACAAAAAACATCTCCCAGTGAGTGCATTTCTGAGGGAGGATTAAATTAGGAGGTCATTTGCAATCCTCAAATGTCTCATGGAGCTCCGCTGGACGCAGCCCAGTCAATATGGACGCAGAAGCTGCTAAAAGAAGCATGATGAGTTCAGGACTGTCGCTGCTACGATGCGACAACCACTGGAACTGGGTCTGATTGTTGCAAAAATAACTAATACTGAAAGAATGGAAGTCTCCCATTCCTCCTTCGTTCCGGCTGTGGGTCACTGACATGTTGTCTGTAATACAAATGGAAAGACTCCGCCACGGCTCCAGGAACACTTTTACCAACTTCTGGAATCCGTTTCTTGCTCCTTTTGAAAAGGCCAAGATACAACAGCTGTTGACTGAACTCTTGTTCTAATTTTATTTTAGTGTTTTCTCTACCTCCCCTTTATGCTGTTTACTTGTCAATATCTGAAGGGTGATACTTTATGCATCTGAGCCTTGTTGTCTTTTAAAAATTAAAAAATTAAAATAAAATATTGGAAAAGAAGCATGATGAGTGAGCGTCATGGCCCTGGCTCTCCAGGCCTGTGTACCTGGCTGGGAGGGTGGGGTTTGTCTGTCCCTGCAGTCGGTCCTCCCTCTCCTCCTGTGTGTGCAGGCTACGCCCATGGTTTGGCCCCGCCCCCTGCCTCTCACCGAGTGGCTGATAAAGTGGATTCAGCTGTGTGGAGGCCGCTGAGAACTACTGAGAGCTAATGAGAGTTACTGAGGCCACGTTTACACGTCCCCGGGTTTAAAAAAAAAAAAAAATTCCCCTCTATGTTTAAAAAAAATTATATTAATTTACACTGACCCACTTATACAGCTGGTTCAGAGCTGCTATGAGCAGCCAAACCTGTAGGGGGCAGTGGAGTTAGAAGCATGAAGCCATGATAGCCAATCCGAATCCTGGAAAAAAACATGTCGTCATGAATTGTGCGGTAAATATCCACCTTTAGTAGCAAGCGGAGACTCACAGTACGTCCGAATTGTCCCTCCTATCTCCTTCTCTATCGACTTTTCCTAAACCCCGGAAGTGTTCTGTGTGGCGGCCATGATAAGGACTGTCCGAATTCTCAATACGCTAAGGAAAAGAAGCTCGTTGCTTCCTTTAGAACCTCATTTAGCTTAGAACCACTGATGCTTCCTTTATCGTCGGGTGGCATAGCTCGGTTGATAGAGCGGTCGTCTCCCAATCGAAAGGTTCCCATCTCTGCCGGCCAACATGCCGAAGTGTCCTTGGGCAAGACACTGAACCCCAAACTGCCCCCATTGGTGTGTGAATGGGTGAATGTGATGAGCTATGGAACGTGCTTTGGGGCTGTTGTCAGCTACTACCTTTAAAGGTAAAGTGTGTCCTGTGTAGAACTTTAAACTGTCAAAGTATTACTGTATTAGTGTCAAACTGGGCTTTCTGCTGCCAGTCGGCTGACAAAATAACACTGAGTTCTGTTTCCCAAGTATTTCTAACTCCTGGAGGAGATGGTGATTCGGTCATCCTGACCACTGCTGAGATGATCCCGCGGCCTGCAGGGTAAGACTGAGAGGGAGTCAGGTGGTTCACGGGGAAAGTGGAGAAAATGATGGTGAGTGTGAACCTGAAAATATCTAAATAAATGAGATTGTGGAAGATCAAATTTGGCTTTAAGAGTTTCAAAAGAAATGAACACTTTACCAACAAAGAGTTGTTTAAAATAAATCAAGCCTTTATCCCTCTACAAAGAAAAAACTGAATCAAGACTTGATGGCGGAAATAATTGGTTATCACAGATGGGCATTATTGGGGAAGCAGAAACAATATTAAATTGGCGTCTGAACTGTCTCCATATCTTTACTGTGGACGATACAATTGGATTTGAAGTGTAGTTAGTAGGTTATGAGTTTAAGGGGGCACGGATCAAAGTTGTTAGAGTATTTTGCCTTTGGAGTTTTACCTGACAAGATAAAGGTTGAAATGCTCCTGTCAAGTTTTTTGAAAAATGATTTAGGGAGAAATATCGGCAAACATTGAAAAAGGAATAGAATTCTGGGAACAACATTCCTTTTAACTGTGTTGATTCTTCCCAAGAGGGACAGAGGGACAGCATTCCAACATTGGAGGTCTGATTTGACCACTTGGATTATGTTATTTTTGTAAAGTGAGGTGAGATCCTGTGAGATATTGATGCCTAGATAGCGGAAGTTGGAATGGGCTAATTCCTGGGACCTTTTGTGCAGCTTCATTGAAAGGAAAAGATTCACTTTTAGTAAAGTTTAACTTATAAACTGAAAAAGAGCCATAATGTTTGCAGAATTTAAAGGATTTCTTTGATAGAAACAGCCGGATTTGATATGTAGAGCAGACGGTCATCAGCATAAAGTGAGACTCTGTGCTCACTTCCATTTCTACAGATACCAGTAATATGTGAAGAGCTCTTAATGGCCATGGACAGAGGTTCACTGGCAAATAACAAAGGTGATAAGGGGCAGCCCTGTTGGCAGCCACGCATCAAGGGGAAATGTTTCGACCGGGTGGAGTTGGCGGTCACACTTGCAGTAGGTGCGCTGTATAACAGCCGAATCCATGAAATATATTTTAGACCAAAACCAAATCTGTTGAGAACTGAGAATAAATATTCCCTCTCCACTCGGTCAAAAGGCTTTTCTGCATCCATTGATACGACCAATTCAGCTTCTTGTGTGTGGGTCTCTGACAGTGTAGTGTTGAGCAGCTGATGGATATTTGAAGATAGTTGCCGGCCCCTTCAGAAGCCAGTTTGGTCACTGAAAATGATGTTTGGCAGGCAGGGGTCCAGACGGCTGAGTTCAGAGTTAAGCAGGCTGATGGGGCTCCAGCTGTTACCTTCTTCCAGGGTTTTATTGGGGATAAGTGAAATTGAAGCTTGGGTTAAAGTTGGAGGCAGGATCTCACACTCCAGGGACTCATTAAACATATCCAGCATGAGGGGGGCAAGTTGATCAGAAAATGTCTTAAAGAAATCAGCAGGAAAGCCGTCTGGGCCCAGTGCTTTGACACTCTGCATTGCTTTATGGCTGGTTGTTACTTCGTCTAAACAAATAGGCGAGTCAAGTTTCTCTTTAGCTGTATTGTGAAGTTTTGGGAAATCCAAGTTGTCCAGAAATGTGTTCATTGGAGTTTTATCTGATGGGGCTTCGGACTTGTAAAGGTTGGAGCAATACTGGCAAAAAGTCTGATTTATCTCTCAGGGATCTGTAACTATGGGACTTTGGTCTTTGCAAATCTGAGTAATAAACTGAGATGATGCTTGTTGTTTAATTGTCAGCGCCAGCAGCCGACCGGCCCTGTCACCGTGTTCCTAATATGTACTCTTTGTACTGCTTGTTGGTGGAAGTGATGTCAAATTCAGTTTGGAGCGTCAGTCTCTCTGTTCTTAGGGTTGAATTAGGAGATCAGGAATGCTGGTTATCAATTAGCCGAGTTGCTTCCAGTAGTTCTTGTTGTCTTCGCCGTCCCTGTTTGTTTAGCCTGGCGCAGTAGGAAATAATCTCACCACGTATTACTGCTTTAAAAGTTTCGAATTAAAGGGAAGGAGAAGTAGATTCTGATTTATTAGTTTGAACAAAGAAAGAAATCTTTTCAGAAACAAATTTGCAAAATGTGTCAGAGGATAACAACCCTGTGTTCAGACGCCACGTGGGCTGATTTTCACTTTTAGGAATAAGGTGCATGTCTCGCAGGAGAGGGGCATGATCTGAAACGAGTATTATTGAATATTCACAGGATTTCATTGCAGGTAATAGCATTTTATCTAAAAAATAATCAATGCGAGAGTGACTGATGAACGTGTGAATAAAATGAAAACTCTTTTGTCGTAGGGTGGAGTGGAGTGTGTTGAGACACGGAATAAGTGGGAATAGGGCTGTAATAAAACCAGGACAGTCCCAGTTGGGAGGGGAGACAGAGGTCAAAATGTCTGCAGCAGCTTGCCAAGGACAATAATATAAGGCCCATTTAGGTCAGGTAAAACTTGTTCAGGTGAGAACTGGATTCTTTTATGTATTAAAATTGCTTTGCCTCTTGAGCGACTATTAAAGCTTGAATGAAACACGTGTGCAACCCAAGGCCTCCACAGCCTGGTGTGGTCCTGTGGGATTCCTGAAGGAATGCTATTTCTGATTTTAGGTGTTCAAGGTGGGAGAAAACTAATCCCAATGGAACCCAGCCCTTCCATCGGATTAGCATCTGTCATTTCTCTTATGATTGTACGACTTTGACAGGATGAAATAAAGCATCAGCCAAATGAAATGTGCTATATAGAGCAAAGATATTAAAACCATCGGCACTGTAATAGAGTAGGTGAGTTGTTACAACATAGAGAAAAACAAAAACAACAAAAAGCAAAACAAAAAAAAAAAAGACAAGAAAAATAAAGCCCACATATATGAACGAGGACTGATGTCCCAACTTGACATCAGAGAAAACATGAACTTACACACTTGTCCTAAACTCATCAAGAGAAAGAAAAAGAAAAGATGAGCTTGCAGGAAAAAATACCAACCTCCGTTAATCCAAGCTGTAGCTCGCTTCCCTGAAATAATTAACAGTTCTTACACACCAATAAATAAAATCGGCCATGCGCCTTGTAAAAAAAGAGAATGAAATGCTGCGCAGAGCGGCCAGAACTATTTATAATGTCCATTTATAGAACTACAACAATGCAACAAACAATGACTTAGAATGTTTTCCACCTCATTTGACCTCTTCAGTGAGAATAATCCAGCCAGCTTGAACAAGAGCATTGAAATCTGTCTGAATGTCTGAGGTGGCTGTGTGAGGGGCAGCTGGGAGGCGGTCGTCAGTGATGGAGGATCTGTGTTTGGATTTGTTGAACCTCATCACTGAGAATGTCTGTTCACAAACATCGGTGGAATCGGCTGATCTTGTGGCTTCAGTGGGTCAGAACGCCGTCCTTCCTTTGGCTTGAGAGACACTGCAACTTTCTCATGAAAGCCTTCGCTGCACCTCATGCACCTCATGCACCTCATGCACCAAAAGGCCCTTGCGCTGCAGTTTGGCATTAAGCTCGTTCATCAGTGCAGTCACATCCACGGTGAATCCGAGGTCTGCCACCCAGTCTTCACCTGAAATCTCTGGGATGTCGCGTCCTGTCTTCACACAGAAGTCCTGAATCTGGTCTCTCGGGTCAGAGACCCTGTTCAGTACTTTGTCTCAGCTGAGCCACCTACAGCGCAGTGGTAGCTTATGTCACCATGTTCAGTCTCATTGTTTTCCTGAAGTGCAACAAATTGTCTGTGATTTAATGATGAAGTGAAATTTTTAGTAACAGCATCAGCAACATGGTTCATTTTTAACACGTCCTGATTTATAACACAATGTAAGAATGTCCTTTTCTGTCACTTTATCCTGCATGCTCTTTAAAAGTCCAACATTTTTCGCCTTCAGATTTGGACAAACCGTCTGTTGTCCAGCTTGTCCCATTTCAGTCCTAACTTGTCCAAACATGCATTTACCTCTGTGAACAAGTCTTTACCAGTGGTTGTCCCTTGACAAATGACAAAACTTGTCCTAACGGTCCCTGTCGGTGTGAAGTTTGGTAAAAAGTCCTGGTTGAGTTAGCAGTTTTGCTAGCAAAGCTTCAGACTCTCTCGCGCGCTCTTCATCAGACAGATTTGCTTGGTGGTGTAGTGGCGATTCAAATTCTAACCTTTAAACACAGCGACCTGGTTACCACAAATTAAGCACACGGCGTTACCTTTAGTTTCTGTAAAGAACTCCTTGGCAGTCCATCTGACATCTTGAGGGCGACTTGGCTAGCATCACTTGCTGCTGTTCACCTGCGGCAAGTGATGCTAGCACGCGTGTACGTACATACGGAGTATGTAGTAAGAACGTAAGGTTTTTCAAAATAAAAGCAGCACAGTTGTATTGCACGCACAACATAGATTTTTTTTGTCTAATTTTATTTATGTTGTAATTTATAATTGACCTCACGCGGGCCGGACAGGGACGCACAAAGGGCCGGATGTGGCCCGCGGGCCGTGATATGCCCAGGTCTGGGCTAAAGAAAGCCCGGGAAACATTTCAGCGGTTAATGACTAGGGTAGTGGCTGGTTTGGAGGGTTGCTCAGTGTATTTTGGACGATCTGGTCATATGCAGTTACTCCTGGGACTCACACGTCCGGCGCATCAGGTCTTTGTTTGAACGTCTGACTGTGAATCTGGCGAAATGCGAGCTTGCGCGTGCTACGGTTTCTTACCTTGGCTGCATTATAGGCAAGGGTCGGGTTGCGCCGGTGGGTAGAAAGGTTGCTGCAGTTGTGAGTTTTCCTCATCCTGCCACGGAAAAAGAGCTTCAGCGTTTTTTGGGCCTTGAGGGCTACTATAGGAGCTTTTACAAAAACCTGTCTTCTGTAGCGTACCCCTGGACTGAGTTGTTGGAGCTAACATGAGGTTTGTGTTGTCTGTCTTTCTCTAACCACAATATATGGGTATAGCCAGTCGGGGGCGCTATAGCTCCAGCAGCTCAATGAAAACACCTTGTTTCATTCTTACAAAAGAGAGGAAAACTTCATCAAACACAACTAACATTTTCAGGGTAAAACATGATATCCTGATATAAAGTAACATCTGTCTGGAAAGTACAAGAGTTGTACTTTAAAATGTTGTGTTTAGTTTGTTGTTGCTTTAAAAACTCTTCTGTATATGTTCCTTTGAAGGAGGTAAAAATTCAGACTGCTCCCAGTCGCACCAGAGCCCAAATATGGCATTAGTCGCGGTAGCTTGTTTCCATGGCAACCAAAATAAATTGTGACGTATAAGTACTTGTTTTTGTTTTCATTCATCAAAAGGAACACATATGCAAAGTTTAATTGAAATCTGAGAGATGTCACTTTCCATGGTTTAGGCCCTGACGACGGATTTTCAGTCAGCGGCTCTGGAACGTATTAAACTCTCAACGGTTCTTGAGGCTGCGACTCTGATATGAGCGTAACGTGCAGCAGGGGGCAGCAGGGGGCAGCAGAGAGCAGCGGAGCCAGCTAGAGCTGTTCAGGTTGTCCTGTGAGATGCCTGATCAACAACAGACAGTGTGAGCTGATTCTAGTTTTTATTGGTTTTCATAGAAAGTCCAGCTGAGCAGGTAGAAAAGGAGCTGGAGGAGGAGGGGGAGGGGAAGGGGGGGGGGGGGGGGGGGGATTGGGGGAGGAGGTAGAAAAAGAGCAGGAGGAGGAGGAGGGAACCGTTCCTGCACTATTTTGGTTTTTGTTCCCTGAAGACAGAAAATTCTCTCACATATAGAACCAAAAACAAACTCCGATCCTTCCTCTCCAGAAAGTAGTCCCGGTCCAACACTGCAGCTGCTTCTCACCCGGTCCCACGAAACCAGGAGGAGACCCTCAGACCCTCATCTGGGACCAAATGTTTCTGAAGATGACGTCGACACGTTTCCATGACGACGGGAGATGAAGCTTGCGTTACCCGTTTCCAAACAGTCAATTAAGTTTTATCTTATAACTTTTAGTTTCGCTCCGCCATCGAGAGGCAGGCATGATTGTCCCAAAGCAAGGAGGAGGAGGAGGAGGAGGAGGAGGAGAAGAAGAGGAGGAGGAAGAAGAGGAGGAGAGGCAGGAGGACGAAGAAAAAGAGGAGGAAGAAGAGGAGTGGCAGGAGGAGGAGGAAGAAGAGGAGAAGGAGCAGTCTCTGTGCTTGTATTTGCCGTTGGCGGGTCCATCAGTAGTACGGGGGGGGGGCTGGCAGGAGGAGGTCCGGTGAGAGCCAGGTTGAGGTTAGGGTTAAGAGGAGCGGGGGGGGGGGGTCACAGTGCAGTAGAGGCGATCTTCTTCATCCCCCTCCGCTGGGCCAGAGTGGAACAGCCCACCGGCTCCAGAAC
Source organism: Lipophrys pholis (assembly GCF_963383615.2). Lineage (NCBI taxonomy): Eukaryota > Metazoa > Chordata > Actinopteri > Blenniiformes > Blenniidae > Lipophrys > Lipophrys pholis. The sequence continues at coordinate 22,233,111 of NC_137648.1, read as the reverse complement.
CGGAGGAACATTCCTGCTGAGAGCCGAGTAGGTGGCAGCCATCGCCCCCTGAAGGAGGAGACAGGAAGTGATATGTTCACCAACAAGTCTGTTGCCCTGCTGGTTGCCCTGCTTATTGCCCTGCTCGTTTCCCTGCTGGTTTCCCTGCTGGTTGCCCTGCTCGTTTCCCTGCTGGTTGCCCTGCTGGTTGCCCTGCTGGTTGCCCTGCTGGTTGCCCCGCTGGTTGTCCCCCTCACCTTGACCAGGTGCGGGGCATCCTGCCGGTTCAGGGTGTACCGGGGCAGCTGGTCTCGCCGGGTCACCCAGGAGTGTCTCAGGACTTGTCCTGCGGTCAGTCTCTGGTGGGGGTCAACATGCAGCATCTGGGACACCAGGTCCTGAAGGGTCAAAGGTCACACGGGTCAGCTCAGTCTCATCCTCCTGTGTGTGTGTGTGTGTGTGTGTGTGTGTGTGTGTGTGTGTGTGTGTGTGTCCACCTTAGCCTCTGCAGACACAGAGTTCCAGTATCCTCCGCTGAGCGAGAACTTCCCACTGCCTATCCGAGCCAGGATCTCCTCCGGGGTGTCTTCAGGACCGTTAGCAAAGGGAGTGAACCTGAGGGAGGAGGACCTGGGGTGAGGTTCTGAGGGTTCTGAAGGTTGTAAAGGTTCTGGGGGTTCTGAGGGTTCAAAAGTTTCCGAGGGTTCTAAAGGTTCTGAGGGTTCCAAATGTTCTAAGGTGGACAGTGTGTTAGCGTACCCTGTTAGCATGGTGTAGAGCAGAACTCCCAGACTCCAGATGTCACAGGCTGCATCATAACCCTGTTTCTTCAGAACCTGCAGGAACCAGAACGTTAGTCCAGATTATAGAGCATCTTCCTCCTCTAACATCCAGATTATAGAGCATCTTTCTCCCCTAACATCAGGTTATATAGGATCTCCCTTCTCTAAAATCAGATTATAGAGCATCATATCGTACCTCTGGAGCTACAAAGTTAGCAGTGTAGCACGGCGTCATCAACAGTCCGTTTTCTGCTCTCAGCTGTTTGGAGAAGCCAAAGTCACAGATCCGGATGGATTCTGCGTTTCCACTCTCGTCCACGTACAGGATGTTACTGGGCTTAAGGTCCCGGTGCACCACCTGGAGACACACACACACACACACACACACACTTTTATATGTTGGGAAAAAACAGCCACACGACTCCGAGCCTTCTGCTCCTCTTCTGAACGGAGCAACGCCTCACACTGTGTGTGTGTGTGTGTGTGTGTGTGTGTGTGTGTGTGTGTGTGTGTGTGTGTGTGTGTGTGTGTGTGTGTGTGTGTGTGTGTGTGTGTGGACACACCCCCTGGACGTGCAGGTACTCCACGGTTCTGGTGATGGTGTAGAGCACGGCGCTGGCCTCACGTTCTGAGAAGAACTTCTGACGCAGGATTTTGTCGAGCAGCTCCCCACCTTTCATCAGCTCAGTGACCAGGAAGATGGAGCGGCCATCATCATACACCTGCACACACACACACACACACACACACACACACACACACACACACACACACACAGTGGTAAAACACAGAGGTAACCCCTCCCCCCTTCAGAAGTGTCTTAACATTCAAAGTGACTCACGTCTTTGAGGGTGATGATGTTAGGATGCTGGCCGTATCTCAGCAGGATCTCCACCTCCTCCGTCGGGTCTCTCTTAGACTTGTTAATGATCTAACACACACACACACACACACACACACACACACACACACACACACACACACACACACACACACACACACACACACACACACACACACACACACACACACACACACACACACACACACACACAGTGAGACCTGGACCTCCTGCAGGAGGACCCTCAGGAGTAGGAGGAGGTCTCACCTTGACTGCGTACTCCATGCCCGAGCCTTTGTGGACGCAGCGCTTGCAGATGGAGTAGGAGCCCACTCCAATGTCTTCTTTGATCTCGTAGGCGTCAGAGAACTGAGACGTGCTTCGGTGAAGCTGCTACACAAAGAGTAGAACACAGTGAGGACACGTCTCTATCCAGGATGAAGAAGAACAAACTGAGGACACGCCTCCATCCAGGATGAAGAAGAACAAACTGAGGACACGCCTCCATCCAGGATGAAGAAGAACAAACTGAGGACACGTCTTCATCCAGGATGAAGACTCCATCCAGGACGAAGAAGAACAAACTGAGGACACGTCTTCATCCAGGATGAAGACTCCATCCAGGATGAAGAAGAACAAACTGAGGACACGTCTTCATCCAGGATGGAGTCTTCATCCAGGATGAAGACTCCATCCAGGATGAAGAATAACAAACTGAGGACACGTCTCCATCCAGGATGAAAAAGAACAAACTGAGGACACGTGTCCATCCAGGATGAAGAACACAGAACACACTTTCTTTAGCATACAATAGCAGTTAGCCGTGGCTAGTCATTTTTATTTATGTGTAAGCAAAGAACCGCTATGCTATGCTAGCTATGCTATGCTAGCTATGCTATGCTAGCTATGTTCTTGCAGCCAATAAATCTTTAGAATTGATTGAAAGACAATTAAACTGGATACGTGAGGAAAAACAGCTCTGAGTAGGTCTGAGCAGTGTGTGTGTGTGTGTGTGTGTGTGTGTGTGTGTGTGTGTGTGTGTGTGCGTGCGTGTGTGTGTGTACCTTTACGATGGTGTGTTGCACTGGTTGATCTTCTTCCGTTATGGCCACAAAGCTGAAGCCTCTGAAGAGCTGATGAGCGTTTGCACTGGGAGGAACTCCTGGAGAATCTGAGGAGGAGGAGGTGTTAGGAGGAAGAGTAGGAAGAGAGTCTGAGAAGGAGGAGCAGCAGGAAGAGGAGGAGGAGAGGAACAGTAGAAGGTGTGAGGAGGAGGAGAGGAACAGTAGGAGGTGTGAGAAGGAGGAGGTGTGAGGAGGAGGAGAGGAACAGTAGGAGGTGTGAGGAGGAGGAGGTGTGAGGAGGAGGAGAGGAACAGTAGAAGGTGTGAGGAGGAGGAGAGGAACAGTAGGAGGTGTGAGGAGGAGGAGGTGTGAGGAGGAGGAGAGGAACAGTAGGAGGTGTGAGGAGGAGGAGAGGAACAGTAGGAGGTGTGAGGAGGAGGAGGTGTGAGGAGGAGGAGAGGAACAGTAGGAGGTGTGAGGAGGAGGAGGTGTGAGGAGGAGGAGAGGAACAGTAGAAGGTGTGAGGAGGAGGAGAGGAAAAGTAGGAGGTGTGAGGAGGAGGAGGTGTGAGGAGGAGGAGAGGAACAGTAGGAGGTGTGAGGAGGAGGAGGTGTGAGGAGGAGGAGGTGTTAGGAGGAGGAGGTGCAGACTGACCTCGGGGGGTCTTGGCAGTGAATTCGGGGTCAAAGTAAAACGTGTCGTCTGGTCGTCCTGCAGCCGGTTTGAAAGGAGGAGGACTCTCTCTACGGAACAGTTTCTACACACACACACACACGCGCACGCACACACACACACACACACACACACACACACACACACACACACACACACACACACACACACACACACACACACACACACACACACACACACACACACACACACACACACGCTCAGACTTCAGACTGAACCACCACAGTGTTCGGGTGTGAAGGAGAAACTAACGTTCCAGTCGATGGTGTTGAAGAACTGATGCCTCTTGATCTCCTCCACTCCGTCTGGTCCGGCTCCTGACAGGAAGACACCACGTCACAACCCACCGGACAGGAAGTACAGCCGCACCCCGTCTCAGCTGGAGGTCCAAACAACCAGACAGGAAGTACAGCCGCACCCCGTCTCAGCTGGAGGTCCAAACAACCAGACAGAAAGTACAGCCGCACCCCGTCACAGCTGGAGGTCCAAACAACCAGACAGGAAGTACAGCCGCACCCCATCACAGCTGGAGGTCCAAACAACCAGACAGGAAGTACAGCCGCACCCCATCACAGCTGGAGGTCCAAACAACCAGACAGGAAGTACAGCCGCACCCCGTCACAGCTGGAGGTCCAAACAACCAGACAGGAAGTACAGCCGCACCCCGTCACAGCTGGAGGTCCAAACAACCAGACAGGAAGTACAGCTGCACCCCGTCACAGCTGGAGGTCCAAACAACCAGACAGGAAGTACAGCTGCACCCCGTCACAGCTGGAGGTCCAAACAACCAGTTGTTGTTGTGTTGTGCCCAAGACCTGTACTACGACGCTGGATTTTCTGTTATCGAGGTAACTTCAGGATTAACTCTGGTTTTCTCTTATCCAGGTAGCTTCAGGATTAACTCTGGTTTCCTCTTATCCAGGTAACTTCAGGTTTAACTCTGGTTTTCTCTTATCCAGGTAACTTCAGGATTAACTCTGGTTTCCTCTTATCCAGGTAACTTCAGGATTAACTCTGGTTTCCTCTTATCCAGGTAACTTCCGGATTAACTCTGGTTTCCTCTTATCTAGGTAACTTCAGTCCCCAGCTCGCTCAGTTGGTAGAGCATTAGACTTGCAATCTCAAGGTGGTGGGTTTCGTGTCCCACGCCGGGCGCCACCTTCCCGTGGGCTCACCACCCACAGGAAAGTTTCTTAATGGGTGCAATGTGATCTGGGTGACGGTGCTCAGACTGCCACCCCCGTGACACGGAAACGGATAAGCGGGAGAAAATGGATGGATGGACGGATGGATAGGTACCTTCAGGCATAACCTTGGTCTTCTCTTATGGAGGTAACTTCAGGATTAACTATGGTTTCCTCTTATCTAGGTAATTTCAGGATTAACTCTGGTTTTCTCTTATCTAGGTAACTTCAGGATTAACTCTGGTTTTCTTTTATCCAGAATTAACCCCTGGTTTTCTCTTATCCAGGTAACTTCAGGATTAACTCTGGTTTTCCGTACAATGACACTGGTTCACTTCTTCCCAGGATAAATCACCTGGTAACTGAGTCTGAATGTCTAACCTGCTCTGGAACAGGATACGTTCTGGATAAGATCACAGTGAGTGTAAAGCTCCGCCTCCTGACCAATCCGATCTCTTTGAAAATGCCCCGCCCATTCTTAAATGATGGTGATTGGTGGGCGGGTTCAGCGCTGAGCAGCAGCGGAGAGGAGAGGAGAGGAGAGGAGAGGAGAGGAGAGGAGAGGAGAGGAGAGGAGAGGAGAGGAGAGGAGAGGAGAGGAGAACGTTTTTAGAACAATCTTTTTGACAGAATCCAATAAATCCTGGTCACTGAGCTTTGAAGGATGTTTTTGTTCTTGTTCTCAGTCTGTTTGGCTCCACGAGGGTTGATCTGGAATAATGAGCTTAATAATAATGCTCACGCTGACAGAACGGCACAAACAGGAATTGATGGAACCAGAACTACTCCTGTCGTCACGGTGATGAATTAATATTCCAACACGAAACGCACTCACACGGAGGAAACTCAGCCTCAGAACAAGTGGATGTGAAATGTAAAGTAAAAGAAGAGCAGTGAGGAAGCTCTGCCTGGAACCTTTCTGCTGGAATAAAGTGAAAGTGAGTCCGTTTCTATTGTCCAATGAATGAATGTGCTCTAATCTCACCAAGTCAGCATTAACAAGTCAGGAAGGTTCTGGCTTTGGCTGCAGCAGCAGTGTTGCTTTGAGCTGCTGGATGTGTTTGAATTCCTCATAATCTCAGAGAATAACTGCTCCTCTATGGTAAAGTCAGCTGCTCTGCAGGGTTTCCCCCTCTGTGATTGGTCACATGCTGGAAGCTCCGCCCCTTTCATGTGAATGCACTGATCCTGAAGGGAAACTCTGGGTTGAACCAGTGAGTTGATAACCTGCTTCCTGTTAATGCTGGATCAGGATCCAGAATGTCTGGGTTAGTTAATCCAAGTAACAGAGATATCCTGGTATGTTAATCCAGGTAAAAGAGATTACCCCCAGGTAATGGTATGTTTAACAGGGTTGTAGTTCAGGCCTCTGGTTATGTTGGCTGGGTGGTTGTTGTTGTGTTGTACCTAGTCTGTTGGCTGGGTTGCGTTTGAAAAGGTTCCTGAGGAGACTCTGAGCTTCCAGACTGAGGAACTGAGGCATCCCCAGCTTGGCCCTGAGAGAGAGAGAGAGAGAGAGAGAGAGCGAGAGAGAGAGAGAGAGGATGAATGATGGAGGGATGGATGATAGATGTGGCGAGGTGACAGGATGAATCATCTTACTTCAGGATCATGGTCATGGTCTCTTTCCGATCTTTACCCTGAAACGGCAGCGTTCCTGTCAGCATCTCGAACTGGGAGACACAAACAAACACCGTCAGCTTCAGTCCGTCTCCTGGTCCTCCAGGTTCTAACAGGTCCTCCAGGACCCCCAGGTCCAAACAGGTTCTCCTGGACCTTCAGGTTCTAACAGGTCCTCCAGGACCTCCATGGTCTAACAGGTCCGAACAGGTCCTTAAGGACCTCCAGGTCTTAACAGGTCCTCCAGGATGTCCACGTTCTAACAGGACCTCTAGAACATCTAGGACCTCCAGGACTTCCAGGTCCTCCTGGTGGCTTGCCGCAGGCTAGTGACAGGTTAGCTAGCAGCAGGTTATCTAGTAGCATGTCAGCAAGTAGCAGGTTAGCTAGTGACAGGTTCGCTCGTAGCAGGTCGGCTCATAGCAGGTTAGTGAGTAGCATGTTGGCTAGTTGCAGGTTGGCCAGTAGCAGGTTAGCTAGTGGCAGGTTAGCTAATGGCAGGTTAGCTAGTAGCAGGTTGGCTAGTGGCAGGCTAGCTAGAAGCATGTCGGCATGTAGCAGGTTATTCAGTAGCAGGTTAGCTAATGGCAGGTTAGCTCGTAGCATGTTGGCTCGTGGCAAGATAGCTAGTGGCAGGTTAGCTAGTAGCATGTTGGCTATTTGCAGGTTATATAGTAACATGTCGGCTAGTAGCAGGTTAGCTAATGGCAGGTTAGCTAGTGGCAGGTTAGCTAGTAGCATGCTGGCTTGTGGCAGGTTAGCTAGTAGCATGTTGGCTATTTGCAGTTTATTTAGTAACATGTCGGCTAGTAGCAGGTTAGCTAATGGCAGGTTAGCTCGTGGCAGGTTAGCTAGTAGCATGCTGGCTCGTGGCAGGTTATCTAGTAGCAGGTTAGTGAGTAGCATGTTGGCTAGTAGCATGTTGGCTAGTGGCAGGTTAGCTCGTGGCAGGTTAGCTCGTGGCAGGTTGGCTAGTAGCTGGTTAGTCGCAAGTTGTGTGTCTCACCATCAGTACGCCATACGACCACCAGTCGGCGCTGTGGGTGTGTCCTCGCCGGTTCACCACTTCAGGTGCCATGTACTCCACCGTGCCACAAAACGAGTAGGCTTTGTTCTCGTGGTCGATCGACTCTTTACTCAGGCCAAAGTCTGGAGGCAAACACACACACATACACACACACACACGCATGCACAAACAACTAATGTTTAGTTTTTATGCCACAAACTTCACACTGAGCAGCAGCTGAAGTGAGCAGCAGGACGCACGCACACGAGGTGTCACACAACTCACCCGTCAGCTTGATGTGTCCCTCCTCGTCCAGCAAGATGCTGCAAACAGGCCAAAGAGGGAGAGTGTCACAAAATCTGCTTGTGTGTATGTGTGTGTGTGTGTGTGTGTGTGTGTGTGTGTGGGTGTGTGTGTGTGTTTGTACTTCTCAGGTTTGAGGTCTCTGTAAATGATGCCGAGGCCGTGCAAATGATCCAGAGCCAGAGCGAGTTCAGCCAGATAAAACTTTACATCCTCCTCTGTGAACATCACCTGAAACACACACACACACACACACACGCACACGCACACGCACACACGCACACACACACACACACACACAGTTCAGTATTAACATTGTACAGTGGCGTACAGTCTCCCCCTGTTACTCTGACCCTCTGATGGTCTTGAGAATCTCCTCGCCAGTAAACAAGAGTCCAGCTGTTGGAATCTGATCCAGATGTTCTGTGCAGAACATTTCTCACTCAGACTGAGGAACACAGCAGGCGGGTCAGACAGAACGGCGTGGAGTTTTAAAAAACATCTGACGGAGCACCAAGCAATCCGTCGTCTCAACTTGAAGAGAGTCTGGAACAACTGCAGACCTGCAGAGACAGGGACGTCCAGAGAAGCAGCCTAGAGGACCATGGGAACTCTGGAGGAGCTGCAGAGATCTACAACCAGCATCATGCTGTGGAGCACGGTGGAGGCAGCATCAGGAGCACGGTGGGGGCAGCATCAGGGGCACGGTGGAGGCAGCATCATGCAGTGGAGCCATCAGGAGCACAGTGGAGGCAGCATCGGGAGCACGGTGGAGGCAGCATCGGGAGCACGGTGGAGGCAGCATCGGGAGCACGGTGGAGGAAGCATCGGGAGCACGGTGGAGGCACTATCAGGGGCACGGTGGAGGCAGCATCAGGGGCACGGTGGAGGCAGCATCAGGGGCACGGTGGAGGCACTATCAGGAGCACGGTGGAGGCAGCATCGGGAGCACGGTGGAGGCACTATCAGGGGCACGGTGGAGGCAGCATCAGGGGCACGGTGGAGGCAGCATCAGGGGCACGGTGGAGGCACTATCAGGAGCACGGTGGAGGCAGCATCAGGGGCACGGTGGAGGCAGCATCAGGAGCACGGTGGAGGCAGCATCAGGGGCACGGTGGAGGCACTATCAGGAGCACGGTGGGGGCAGCATCAGGGGCACGGTGGAGGCAGCATCAGGGGCACGGTGGAGGCAGCATCGGGAGCACGGTGGAGGCAGCATCGGGAGCACGGTGGAGGCAGCATCGGGAGCACGGTGGAGGCAGCATCGGGAGCACGGTGGGGGCAGCATCAGGAGCATGGTGGAGGCAGCATCAAGGGCACGGTGGAGGCAGCATCATGCTGTGGGAGAAGCTCACAGCTGATAGAAGATGGTTGGAGAAAAATCCAGCAGAATGTTGGAGAAGTTGTCAGAGTGGAAAGACTGTGACTGCAGCACTACGAGGTATTGATCCAGGGGAGGAAGATCCACTGCAAGGATGAGTGTGTGTGTGTGTGTGTGTGTGTGTGTGTGTGTGTGTGTGTGTGTGTGTGTGTGTGTGTGTGTGTGTGTGTGTGTGTGTGCGTGCGTGCGTACCTCCTTGGACAGGCGCGTGAACAGGTCTCCTCCTCTCAGGAAGTCCAGGATCAGGTAGAGTTTTCCCTCCGTCTGAAAGGCTGACAGGAGGAAGCGGTTTGAGGAAATGCTGGCCTCTGATTGGTCTGACTCGAGGCGCTGGCCTCTGATTGGTGGACTCACCATAGTGCAGCTTGACGATGAAGGGATGGTTCACCTCCACCAGGATATCTCTCTCCATCTTCGTCCTGACCCGGTCACGCACTGTGCCGGACACACACACACACACACACACACACACACACACACACACACACACACACACACACACACACACACACACACACACACACACACACACACACACACACACACACACACACACACACACACACACACACACACACACACACACACACACACACACACACTCAGATGTTCTCCAGATGTGAGGAGGACTTTAACGCTCGGTGGACGGTTTCTACCTTTCAGAGTCGCTTTCTTCAGAACCTTCATAGCGTAAAGCTGTCCAGCATCAGGTCCTGTGATCTTCCTCACCAGAAACACCTACACACACACACACATAATGAGGGGGTGTGAGTGGAAATAACACACATACACACCTACACACGCGCACGCACGCACGCACCTTGCCGAAGGAACCCTGTCCCAGGACTTTACGCAGCTCAAACTGTCGCGGGTCGGCCCTCTCTGATCCCTCCTTCACGTGGTGAGTGATGTTGATCTCTTTGATGGGCCCATCGTCCTGGAACACACACACACACACACACACACACACACACACACACACACACACACACACACACACACACACACACACACACACACACACACACACACACACACACACACACACACACACACACACACACACACACACACACACACACACACACACACACACACACACACACAGGTCAGAACTGCCTCTCAGGACTGTCAGAGTGCAGTAAAGTGAATGGAGGCGTTCCACAGGGTTCTGTGTGAGGACCGACACTTTTCCTCCTGTTCGCTCGTCTGTTTCCAAGCTTCACCTGCAACATCCTGTTCTCCATTACCCATGATGCCTTGCAGGAGGTTGGTGTGTTTTCATCACATATCGCCAAGAGGCATTGTGGGAAAAGTAAAGCAAAGCACAACAGCCTCCATCAGCTCGTGGTTTCTCACACACGCACGCACGCACACACGCACGCACGCACACACACGGCTGCCTCACATGACGATGAGTCATACGACAGGTGGGACAGGCGCACATACGTGTTCGTCATCAGCACAGAAAGAGCTTGCAACACACACACACACACACACACACATACACACACACGGTCGATGTTTATCCGGTCCTCTGAAGGAGTGAACGAGCTGCAGCTGATTTCCCATCATGCTCTGCTCCATACCTGCGGCTCCCAGGTGGGTGACCTGCTCACTGCCTGCTGCCCCGGTGCATTATGGGTCCTGTAGTCCCGGCTATGGAGAAGCGTCTGCGGTGCCAACATGCTGCCGAGCATTGAGTGAGAGAGGGCGCCGGCAACGAGTCGTCTTCATCCTCGACTCCTCCTCTTTTTCGGAACAATCCTCATCCTCACATCTCTCTGCCCCCCCCGACTTTCTCACTTTTTCTATCTTTGAACTGTTCTCACCTTTCTCTCTCCCTGCCTCTCTCTCTCTCTCTCTCTCTCTCTCTGCCTCCCTCTCTCTCTTTGTCTCTCGCTCGCTCAGTTCTCTCTCTCTGTCTTTCTCATATCAGGTCAGTCAGAACAAAAGTTGTGATTGTATGTAAATAAGATTTCCCACATAGACTGATGACTAGTGAACGCAGCGTGATGCTGACGCTCAGAACAGTGTGTGTGTATGTGTGTGTGTGTGTGTGTGTGTGTGTGTGTGTGTGTGTGTGTGTGTGTGTGTGTGTGTGTGTGTGTCGCAGGTGTTTACAGTTTTAATCCTGTGATTAGGAGGTGCTACATGACGATCCTGCAGATCCAACTCTGATCCTCCATCTGTGGTCTGAGTCACGCACGCACGCACGCACGCACGCACGCACGCACGCACGCACGCACGCACGCACGCACGCACGCACGCACGCACGCACGCACGCACGCACACACACACACACAATATAAAAGAAAATCTATTGTGTGGCGTTGTTGCCGTGACGAAGAAAAGCAACAGTAATAGCAACTTCAACCTCAGAGTAAAGAGGTTCCTCACTGAAGCCCCCGAAACTCGACCAGCGGCTTCTGCTGGGTCGGACCAGGTTCTACTGGGTCGGGTCAGAGTCCAGGAAGCCCCTGCTGATCTCCGGAGGTCGAGTTATCAGCACGTTACGAATCCCAGATGAGATGTTGATCAAACTCTTCCTGTGATGATGTCGTAACGTGACGTAACATAACGTAACGTCACGTCGTAACGTCACGTCGTAACGTCACGTCGTAACGCCACGTCGTAACGCCACGTCGTAACGCCACGTCGTAACGCCACGTCGTAACGCCACGTCGTAACGCCACGTCGTAACGCCACGTCGTAACGCCACGTCGTAACGCCACGTCGTAACGCCACGTCGTAAAGCCACGTCGTAACGCCACGTCGTAACGCCACGTCGTAACGCCACATTACGATGTAACATCAAGCCGTAACGTCACGTCGTAATGCCACGTCGTAACGCCACGTCGTAACGCCACGTCGTAACGCCACGTCGTAACGCCACGTCGTAACGCCACGTCGTAACGCCACGTCGTAACGCCACGTCGTAACGCCACGTCGTAACGCCACGTCGTAACGTCACGTCGTAACGTCACGTCGTAACGCCACGTCGTAAAGCCACATTACGATGTAACATCAAGCCGTAACGTCACGTCGTAACGCCACGTCGTAACGCCACGTCGTAACGCCACGTCGTAACGCCACATTACGATGTAACGTCACGTCGTAACGTCATGTAATTGTAACATATTGTAACGTGACATCGTCATAACATCATATCGTAACGTTATATCGTAATGTGACGTCGTAACATGTTATCATTGTTGACCTTTACAGAGTCAGACTGGTCGAGACGAGGCTAATGTGAGGAGGAAGCTGGAGGTAACCTGACTGCAACGCGCACGCACACACACACACTTTCCAATGGAGCTTAAAAGACGACGCTGTCAGTGATCAAAGAGGTCAGAGGTCAGAAAATAGACAGATGTCATGAAGAATAAATGAAGGAGGACGTGATTATTTATTCAGTAGCAGGCAAGATGAGACGCCACCCCCCCCCCCCCCACACACACACACACACAGGAAACACTCTCAGCTGATCATTATGGCGATTAAACCATGTCCTGTTTTTGTTTCCACGGTTACAACATCTGCACAGGAAGGCATGCATCTGTCCTTGAACTGCACCCACACGCAAACACAAGCACAACACACACACAAACCCAACACACACAAACAAAGGAAACCCAGACACACACCTCACTAACCTGATGGAGGCAGCCAAACTGTGTGTGTGTGTGTGTGTGTGTGTGTCTGTTCCGCAATAAAGAGGAAAAGAGGCGCCAGGTTACACAGATTACATCATCACCTTGTGACCTCACAATAGTTATACCCACAATGCCTCATTCACATCCAGAGACGCAGAGACTCACACACTGCAGCAAGTGTGTGTGTTTGTGTCTGTGTGTGTGCACGTATTGATTTTTAAGTGTAGAGGAGATGGTTTATAGATCGACTGAGAAAAGCTGAGTGCTCATTACCTCATGCTCTCATTCCCCTGGGTTTCACACACACACACACACACACACACACACACACACACACACACACACACACACACACACACACACACACACACACACACACACACACACACACACACACACACACACACACACCCCTCAGAAACCAGTTGGGTCTTGTCAGATGGCCCGGGGTGTCGATATGTTGAATACCTCAGCAGGTTACCAGTACAGACACACTGAAGTGAGAACACACTCTGAACGACGACACCCCACAACACACACTCTGAACGACGACACCCCACCCCCCCACACACACTCTGAACGACGACACCCCACCCCACCACACACTCTGAACGACGACACCCCACCCCACCACACACACTCTGAACGACGACACCCCACCCCACCACACACACTCTGAACGACGACACCACACACTCTGAACGACGACACCACACACACTCTGAACGACGACACCACACACATGCTGAACGACGACACCACCCACACTCTGAACGATGACGACACCCCACCACACACACTCTGAACTACGACACCCCACCACACACACTCTGAACGACGACACCCCACCACACACTCTGAACTACGACACCCCACCACACACACTCTGAACGACGACACCACACACACTCTGAACGACGACACCCCACCACACACTCTGAACTACGACACCCCACCACACACACTCTGAACGACGACACCACACACACTCTGAACTACGACACCCCACCACACACACTCTGAACGACGACACCCCACCACACACTCTGAACTACGACACCCCACCACACACACTCTGAACGACGACACCCCACCACACACATGCTGAACGACGACACCACCCACACTCTGAACGATGACGACACCCCACACACAATGACCCACAGAAAACACACAATCATCAAAGAGAGACAAGAAACATATGAGCTCATGTTGTGTGTCAGTGGTTGCAAGGCTCCGCTGTCTGATGGACATGTGAACACACACACACACACACACACACACACACACACACACACACACACACACACACACACACACACACACACACACACACACACACTCTCACCGTATAGCCGGGCAGTGAGTCGTCCTCTCCCACAGAGTCCTCAGGATCCTGGTGTGTGTCCTGTAAACACACATATGTTACAAATATGTTAGAACACACGCATGCGCGCGTACATGCGCGCGCACACACACACACACGCACACGCACACACAGACACACACACACACACACACACACAGATCCTGAATAGATAAGCTGTAGCTCCGCCTCCTGCACGGCTCACTGAGGTGTCAACAGGAAGTGGCCACGCCCTCTACAGGTGGCTCACTGCTGCCGTGGGAACACGCAAGCAGAACTGAACATAGCGTCTGCGGGGGAGCCGCAGTGTGATGAGCGTCTTGCGGGGGCAGCGGTGATCTTCTGGTCTGGTTTAATCTCTCGGATTAACAGTCTGACACTTTTCTTCTCTGCTGTTTGCAGGACGGCGAGTTTCCATTTGAGCGTCATCAAAAGCCTCTGAGACGCCATCAGGTTCACAGCTCCACCTCCGTCTTCTGACCTTGACCTTTGACCTCTGTGTTTTGAGCTTGACCTTTGGATGTGGGTGTGTTGATGGTTTGACCTTGGCCTACTGGAGGCCCTACGCCTGCAGCAGCTCCCTGTTGTGTTCTTGGTGTTTGGAGTCTAAACAAAGAGGCTGCAGGAAGTCTTCACGTTGGTCCTCAATAACAGACTCAGTATCTGCTGCTTCCCAGAAGCTTCCAGAACGTCAAGACTTAAGACTCATCTCATCCTGCTGGTTCACCACTTTCTCATGACCTGGACCAAAACTCTGATGACCTGGACCAAAACTCTGCTCACCTGGACCAACACTCTGATGACCTGGACCAACACCCTGATGACCTGGACCAACACCCTGATGATGACCTGGACCAACACCCTGATGTTGACCTGGACCAACATCCTGATGTTGACCTGGACCAACACTCTGATGACCTGGACCAACACCCTGATGACCTGGACCAACACCCTGATGTTGACCTGGACCAACATCCTGATGTTGACCTGGACCAACATCCTGATGTTGACCTGGACCAACACCCTGATGATGACCTGGACCAACACCCTGATGATGACCTGGACCAAAACCCTGATAACCTGGACCAAAACCCTGATGACCTGGACAAACACCCTGATGATAACGTGGACCAACACCCTGATGATAACGTGGACCAACACCCTGATGATAACGTGGACCAACACTCTGATGATGACCTGAACCAACACCCTGATGACCTGGACCAACACCCTGATGATAACGTGGACCAACACCCTGATGATGACCTGGACCAACACCCTGATAACCTGGACCAACACCCTGATGACCTGGACCAACACCCTGATGATAACGTGGACCAACACCCTGATGACCTGGACCAACATCTAATCCTAGAAGTCGTGTGACGTTGAACAGGCCCAGTCCACATGAACCAAAACCATTGTTCCACCAGATATACAAGGCATCATAAAAATGACTCTCGCTATAACAACAGAGAAGAAGAAATCCTTGTTTTGGAGAAATCCACCAAGTGGCCTCATCACGTCGTTGGCCATGTTGGTGTTCAGTGAGGTCGCAGAGAGGGTCG
The DNA here is from genome assembly GCF_963383615.2 of Lipophrys pholis. Lineage (NCBI taxonomy): Eukaryota > Metazoa > Chordata > Actinopteri > Blenniiformes > Blenniidae > Lipophrys > Lipophrys pholis. The sequence continues at coordinate 22,217,665 of NC_137648.1, read as the reverse complement.
GGGGTTATAGGTGAAGAGATGGGGTGATGTCAATAGCGTATTACTATAACGTGTATACTTTTTTCAGTTACTAGTAACTAGATTACAGTTACTTCTCCAAGCCACTGCGTTATGACTGCAGCGTCTTGCAGGACGTTAGAGAGGAAGATGAGTTTCTAGTCTGTAGAGACGCTTTATCCCTGAACAGAACCAGACTGCTGCTCCATTCTCCTCTAACTGGACACACACACACACACACACACACACACACACACACACACACACACACACACACACACACACACACACACACACACACACACACACACACACACACTGTGGAGTACCTGCACGTCCAGGGGTGTGTACACACAAACACAAACACACACACACACACACACACACACACACACACAGTCTCATCGTGCACGCACACCTGATCCGCCCCCTTCTCCACCCTCAGCCAATCACAGGCCAGCTTGCTCATAAGGTGCGTTCAGCACACAAAAGAATCAGAACCAACAAACATCATTAAATCTGAACATTCCTACACTAGTTTACTCACTTTACAGAGTAATACGATATATTGGCAGGAAGCCCTGCCACCTCCTAGGTACTTTAATCATCAGCAAAGTAACAGAATTATTTTCTAAAGGAGTAACTAGTAATCAGATTACTTTTTTCCCAAGGTAACTGTGGCAGCACTGGAGGTCATGATGATTACAGTTTGATGTGACTCGATCATCTCTTGGATTAAAGTTTGATCAGTTTCTGCTGAACTTTTCTTCTGCAGGGAATTACTAGAAAACTGTTTTCAACCTGAACCTGTCTGAAAAGTTCTGCTTTATCTCCTCCTCCTGGTGCTCCTCCTCCTCCTCCTCCTCCACCTCTTCCTCCTTACCTCTCCTGCCGTCCCCCCCACCGGCATCTTCTGCCAGGGGTCTGCCAGCTGGGCCAGAGGCATCTCCTCCTCCTCCTCCTCCTCCTCCTCTTGCTGCTCCTCTTCCTCCTCCTGCTGCTCCTCTTCCTCCTCCCTCTGTCACTGGGTCCGGCTCTCCTCCGGACTCCCCCCTCTCTCTGGATTTCCTCCCGGTTCGAAAGCAGAGTGGGCTGGAGCCAAACCGAACCGACACACCGAGTCACCGAGTGCCGACCCGAGCGCAGCCGAGCCCGCAGCTTCTGTTCCGGATCTGAGCCGCTGGGACCGCCCCTTCCTCCGGGGGGGGTGTGGGGGGGGGGGGAGGGGTTTAAGGACTTTTTCACAAACTTCCTCTTTGACGCGTTTCCTGTGTCCCAACATGGCGCCGGTGTCGGTTTACCTGCCCGTCACTGTGACGTCACGCCGGTAGGCGACAGCGAGGGGTGACGGAAAGCGGGACGTTGAGGGGCGGCCACTTCGAGATGAGTGTGAGAATCAGGTGAGACGGTTGGTAGAGCACTCGTCTCCCAGCCCGAGGGTTTAAGGTTCGAGTCCATCTCCATTTCTCCTTTAGAGTGTGTGTGTGTGTGTGTGTGTGTGTGTGTGTGTGTGTGTGTGTGTGTGTGTGTGTGTGTGTGGTCAGCAGAGACACCTAGTGGTGGGAATCAACATTCATCAGAAGGTTCAGGATCAAACAGGCGCCGAGCTTCATCTAGGAGCAACAACCTTCGGTTCCATTCAGTGGTCCACCCCCGCCCCCCCTTTTCACTCATGTTCTTCTTCATGGACGATCCAGTTTATCCAACCTTCACCCCCCAGGTTCCCCTCTGGACCGGCCCATCACAGACTGCAGACTCAGCACTATTTACAATCTTTATTTCATCACTTTACACTTGTTTACAATGAATGGTTTCTCTCAGAGGAAAGTGTTGGACCCGTCGGTTCCATCAGAACCTCGATCAGACGCTCGACTAACTGGAAGGTTCGTTTAAAGGTTCTGCTGCAGACGGAGGAGCAACAACACAGAACCACAAAACTAAATAAATAAATAAGTAAACAAACACTGACAGGCTGGAGGGGAAAGAGGAGGAGTCCTGTTAAAGTGCTGAGATGTGAGGAGCAGCTATAGAGGAGCAGGAGGAGGAGCAGCAGGAGGTGCTGCTGCTCCTCTAGCTGATCGAGGTCAGTTTGGACCAGGGGTTGGTGCCTCGGACCTCCAGAGGAGGACTGTTGGAGAAGATGTGATTACAGAGTTCATCCAGAGGAGGCTCCGGGTCAGAGGTCGCGAACTGAGCCGCCTCCTCCACCTCCTTCCTGATGGCCACGTCCATCTCCTGGGGGGGGAAGGGAGGGTGGGGTTAATGGTTTCCACAAACAGATTGAGGAATAAGAGCGGGACTCTGAGGGGTGCGTTTGTTCCGCTCACCTTGAACTCCTCTGCAGACGCCATGTTGTTGCTCAGCATGCGCTCCTTCAGCATGGAGATGGGGTCGCTCTTGATGCGCACCTCCTGGATCTCCTCCCGGGTGCGGTAGCTGCAGGAGGGAGCAGGGAGGTCAGAGCGGTGCTCTGGGGGTGGGGGTGGGGGTGTGGGGGTGTGTGGCCCGACCACATCACAGTAGGCCGTGTTTACCTTGAGCTACACAGAGTATTTGTGTTTACAGCAACGACAACTTGTTTAATAGAAGTATAAGGAAGGAAATATAGGTGGTGGTGGTGGTGGGGGTCTCCCTAAGGATGGAGCTGGAGACTGAAGATGTTTACGAGTGCCTGTTTGAGCTCCGATAGTCTGGCTCCTGAAACTTCAGTTATTTCACACATCCTGAATATTCACACATTATTTTATAATAACAGTAACTAGAACATAATAGTAACTAGAACGGGGCAAAAATAATAAATATAAAACGATTTCATTGATCGATTTTGGAGCTAAAAACAGATTTTTGTTTTTCTGTTCTCCCAGTCCTTGAGTTCTGTAGTTGCTGTTAAAGCTTGAATTTATTAAATGACGGAGCCTCGTGTACCCTTTGTTTTGGGATTGTTTCTATGTACTTTAGCTCGGAGGACAATCACGGGTGGAGCGGGTTAATGTGGGTGGAGCATGTTGCAGCTTTTTGTTTGAATCTATTTGCTCCTGTTCTTTACGGTCCCCGGGGTTCATGTGTTCCTCATGTTGTTCACAGCAGGAGGAACTTCAGTTTGATCAAATCCATGAATCACCAGAGGAAAAAGGTCCTTTCACACCTAAAACACTTTCCTGCAGGACAAACAGAGAAGCTGGACATCGTCCTCAGCTGGACCAGTGTACCGATCCTACCTCCACCCAGACTACAGGTGGCGCTACTCTGATGAATAAAGCCACTCGCTGTACAGAACACACTCTTTACTACACCTCTGCACCACCTGGTGGCACTATGGAGGGAGTATTGGTGAAAAACATTTTAAAGTGGAAATTGTAGATGTGCATCGGTAGAACTTTGTTTTCTCTACAAATACACCACATTCACAACGTCTGCATTACAGGAGCCCCGATCCTCCTTCAGGAGTCACAGATTCGGTTTCCTTTCACGACGAATCTCACATGGCGGCTCGCAGCTGAGATGCCTGGTGAGAAACTACCTGCGCTTCAGTCAACGGAGAAAAAAGGTGGAGCTTATCTGAGATTGGTGGATTTCACAGCCAATCAGAAGAGAGGAGCTTTTCTCCGTTTTGAAGCAGAAACAAGAGGAAAGGAGTGACGGGACGAGAAAGATTTCCAGCTTCGTGTTGAAGTTAATTTATTAACGAGGCTAAAAAGAACCGACGTCTCTGCTGCTGGAGATTCAGTGACCGTTGATCCCGAGAGTCAATACAGATCAAACTGCTTCTCCTGATCGGGATGTGTGGACAGAAAAATAAATCTACAGGTACACAACTACAAATTCCACAAGTGCTCAAGCGTTTCTCACCAATAATCCCTCCATTGGGCCGTCCCTCTACTCTCTTCCTGCTCAGAGCAGCAGCAGCTCCCTCTACTCAGCACTATGGTGTGGTTCAACCTCCGTCTCAGTCCAGGAGACGTTTCCATGTATTGACTATGTCTTCATAGATGAAAGGATCCTTCAGATTAAATATGGAGCCATAGTGATCTCAGCTCACGGCCCAGTAATTATGAAAATGCAGATTCTGAATACACAGTTGACATTTGGCCTGTGGCGACTTCCTCCTTTCCTTCTGTCAGACCAGGACTTTGACCTGAAATGAAGACGTTTCTCCACACGAGTCAAACACCAGGAGTGTCACCTTCTACTGTGTGGGAATCATTGAAGGAATATTGAAGAGTAAGGTAACAGAGGAAACCCTGCCGGTACGGCGCCCTGAACTTCCTATTCTGTCTGATGTTCTGGTGGAGGTGACGGAAGGTTCTCCAGTGGTTCTCCAGAACCTTCTCATCGTGTCCAGACGTCTGCTGGAGGACAGCTCACCTCACACCGGGGTCGCTCATGCTGTGTCCATGGTAACGGTAGGTCTGCAGCTCCATGATGATGGGACCCTGAAACACACGGCGGCCATGACAGCTGAAGCTCCGCCCACTTGTCCAAGACTTGTGGAGCTTCAACGGGAACTCACCTTTCCCGACCTGCAGTGGTCTGCAGCAAACCTGGCGGCTTCACGCACACACAGCACGTCCATCCCGTCCACCTGAGGAGGAGACGCAGGAGTCAGGAGGAGGAGGAGGAAGAGACGCAGCAGGAGGAGGATGAGACGCAGCAGGAGGAGGAGGATGAGGAGCAGCCCTGTGAGGAGCAGGCTGCTTCTGTGTGCAGTATCATACATGAACATCAGGGGGCTGACTGGATGTTCACACCTGTTACTGCAGGAGAGACATGGTCCTGGTCTCTCCTGGTCTCTCTGGGTCCTCTGGGCCGGCTGCAGCCCACCACAGGGAGCAACGTCTGCCCCGGACCACCCGGACCCCCTGCAACCCCGCCCAAGTCCTCACCCGGAGCCCAGGGATGTAGTCCCCCCTCTTGTAGTACTCGGTGCTGGCGGCGGCGCGCTCCACCGACGTTCCCATGCCGTACTTGTTGTTCTCACAGATGAAGATACACGGCAGCTTCCACAGTGCCGCCATGTTGTACGCCTCGAAGATCTGGCCCTGCAGGACTCAGAGGAGGTCAGGGTCAGGACCACTCAGAGAGGAGGACCCAGATTCAAAACCAGAATCCAGAGCAGGTCTCACCTGATTGGCTGCTCCGTCTCCATACAGCGTGACACACACCTGATTGTTTCCCTGGTACTGACAGGCCAGAGCGATGCCAGCCCCCAGGGGAACCTGTAGAGGGGGGGGGAGTGTGAGCAGGTCTGTCGTCAATAAACTCAGACGTGATTTGTCAGTTTGGGGTGCGGTCACCTGAGCGCCCACGATCCCGTTCCCTCCGTAGAAATGCGGCGCGTACATGTGCATGGAGCCCCCCTTCCCTTTGGCCACGCCCCCTTTGCGACCTGCCAGGACAGTGGGAAACGTGAGGCGTCAGTGGAGCTGCCGATTGGCCCGATGACGAGCTGTCTCACCTGTAAGCTCGGCCAGGATCTGCCTCACCGACACGCCGCGGGTGAAGGTGTAGCCGTGGGCGCGGTAAGCGGTGATCAGGTGATCCGAGGGCTTGATGGCGGCCTCGATGCCCGCGGCACACGCCTCCTGCAGGAGAGAGAGGGGAGGCACACTTTACTCTGACTGACTTCTCAGAGGGAAACCACATCGCAGAGGGGCGGAGCAACACCACCTGGAAGCAGGTAGGGCTGCTTGAGTCTGATCTATCAGGTTCTGACCGTCAGTCAGTCCTGCGGACACAGACACGGTCCCTGGTCCTGCAGGTCCTCACCTGTCCGTCGTACAGGTGACAGAAGCCCCTGATGATCTTCTGCTTGTACAGCTGGTCGGCCTTCAGCTCCATGCGCCTCACCGTCTGCATGGTGCGGTAGTACTGCAGGCCCTGCTCCCGGGTCAGCTCCGCCTCCAGAGGAGGCCCCGCCTCCAGGAGGTGCAGGTCGCATTTCTGCCGGGAGACACAGAGACGTAGGTCTTCAGTGGGTGTGGTCCGAGGTCACTGATAGGACTTGTCCACCAAACAGAACCAGGTTCTAGTTCAGTTCTTAAATGAGCAGCTCCAAAGAAGCGGTTGTGTTTCCATTGTCAGGGACTCAGTGAGAGCCACGTCATCACGTCACTGATTCCACCAATGTAGCGCCGGCAGGATCCAGGAACCAGGAGACGGACCGTAACAGTGGTTTGGTCCGGGTCGCTCCATCTAGTCTGGCCTGAACCTCGGACGCAGACCAAAGAGCCAGAAAACATCGAGTCTCCTCGTCCCTCTATTCTTGTTTTTTCACGTCTGTCTTGTTTTAGTCTGGAGCCCCGGAGTGGACAAAGAGAAAATAATCATAATAATAATAATAATAATAATAATAATAATAATAATAATAATAATAATTAATAACACATGAATGAGCTCGGGGCTTATTTATCACCATTTCAGCTTTACATTGTGAATTTCTGCTCCTTTGACTTTATTTCTGGACGTGTCTGAATCAAAAGCTTCAACATGGAGGAATGGAGGTGTAGAATGATAGAACGCTGCTCTACAGCCGTTTCCATGGCAACCTACATAAATGCTCTGATTAAAGTTCTCTTTCACATGAACCCATTAAAAGGCTCATTTTATGGCTAAAAGCTCCAAGCTTTCATTTCCAGTAGTTTGTAGTTTGTTTAGTAGTTCCTGATGAACCAAAAGTCTGGCTTCATTATAAAGAAGTTCTGTGGAGCGTCTCATAGCGGAGCGCCCCCTGCTGCCTCATGCAGACCTCAGCCTGTGGTCATAACGCCGTACAAGACATGGAAGTGAAGTTAGTTACAATGATGTCACCATGAAAAGCCTGAAAAAAAAACCACAACGGAAAACTGCTTCTAAATTTAATATCTCACGCAGCTGACTTAGTGTGACAGCAGGAGCTCTGCAGGTCTCTGGAGAGCCACCGGCTCCACGATCACAGATTAAATTATCTCCTTCCCTCGCTTTATTAACTTGAGGGAACGAGTTATTATATCTTTCCCTCACGTTATTTAAATTTTTTCTCTATAACCACTCCGGGGCTCCGTGTTCGCTGTAGATTTCAGAAAGCCGGTTCAGCGTCTCTTCCCCCTCATAGGTAGTGATACCTCCAGTGATAACTCCGCCTCCAGCTGATGACATGTCAGGCCCCGCTCTGGCCCAGCAACGATGTGGGGCCGGCTTAGCACCCGTTTAGCCCCTGATAGGCCGGGGCTTTGGTGGTGGAAGGACAAAGAACTGCTGCTAAGTCTGGCCCAGGACCAGAATTAGAACCTGGTTCTTTCCGGTGGAAAAGCCCCCTGATTGGACCATGTGCTGCAGGTGTGGTGCTGAACTCACCTTGATGTCAAAGGTGGCCCGTGGCGTGAAGTCGGCAAAGGACCGCGAGAGGACGACCCGGGCGCCCTGAAACAGGACGAGACAGAGACGTCAGCTCAAACATGCCACAGTACCGCTGATCTCCCCCGCTGGCTGAGTGCCATTTCCACGGCAACGATTTCAAGTGAAAACACTAAACTTGGGAAGTGTTTTTGGGTCTGTTTCCACAACGTGGTCTGTGTTCGCCGCTGCGTGTGTGCTTTCATTACTAGAACTTACAACAGCGCCAACTAGTGGACCAACAGGAAAAAAACGTCAAAATCTTCTTATTCATGCAGTCGCCATGGAAACGTGCATTGTTTAGAGAACATTGTTGTGTGAACGCAAAAGCTTTCTGAAATGAAAATGCAAAAACGATGTTTTGACTTGAAGCATTGTGGTGGGAACAAGGCCTGAGCGTCCCTGAGCTGCGCATGCTGACGCGTCCGGTCGTACGGTAGGTGACCCTTGACCTCAGGCCTCCCGTTAGTTCTCAGGCGTGTGAGAGGAGGGGAGGCCGGGGCAGCAGCAGCCTGTTAGTCAGCACACAGACACGGTGGAGGCATCATCAGGTCCTTACTGGGCTGCCTGGCCGCTGGCTCTGCTCACTAACTAACTCTCTACCACCACCTGGTGGGGAGTCTGGCGGCTCTCGCTGCGCCGCCGCCGCCGCCGGAGACACGAGACTGACGTACTCTGACAGGTCAATCAGCAGCTGGGAACACAGGAGCCAACCAATCAGAGCACAGCACAGCCAGAGGGGGCGGAGTCTACAGGTGAGACAGCAGAACAAGATGGAGGAACACCGAAGGCCCGCAGCAGCTCCCCACTGTGAGCCTCATGTTTCACCACACCCAACCACCCACACACACACACACAGATAAAAGTCTTGATGCGTTGAAACATGTCTGGCTGTCAGGTTGAGGCGACGAAATGAGGAGCAGCAGCAGGAGGAGGAGCAGCAGGAGGAGGAGCAGCAGGAGGACAGACAGTCTGACAGGAAAAAGGGGTTGGCGTTTGGGGCTGCTTACCTCCGACACTGTTGGGGCTTCCTGAGGTTCAGGTGGGGGAGACGAGGGGGAGAGAGGGAGAGAGGAGGAGAGAAGCAACACATAAGTGTGGGTTGTTGTGTGTCATAAGTGTGAGCGGAGGAGCAGGAGACGCAGGAGGAGGTGCAGGAGACCAGGGATGGGCAGCAGAGCTCCTTCAGTCAGACACAGAAGAGTGAAGATTATGATGAGAACAGATGGAGGACTGACTAGAGGAGCTACACAACTACACAACACGGCCACACAACACAACTACACAGGTACACAACAACTCAGCGACACGACAAAACAGTCACAAAAACACAATGGCAACAACTAAACTAACACAAACTAAAATTGAGCTGCTGGACATACACAAACACACAAATATTCCACGTGCACATTAACACACACACACACACACACACCAGCATTCCACGTGCATGTTAACACGCACACACAAGCATTCCACGTGCATGTTAACACACACACACTAGCATTCCACGTGCACATTAACACACACACACAGGAACATAAACACAGCCAATGCTAGGAGCTGTTAGCATTAGCCGTACAAGGTCAGCCTGAAGCCAAAGGCTCGCCCGGTTCGCTCGGCTCTGTCCGTTAAACGGGCTCCAGCAGCGGACACTCACCACGGCCCTGCCGGTGACTCTGACCAGAGCGTTGGAGAGGATAGCCAACATGGCTTTCATACCGAGAAACGACCCGACACCGGATTAACGGCTAGCTGCCTGCTGCTATCACTTCCGGCTGCTATCACTTCCGGCTACTAATACTTCAGAGGTGTCACTGTTTTCATTATATTACCAAATACATTTTCATTACAAATATCTTTCTGATATTATCTGGTTATAATATTGGAGATAGCTACAAAGGTAAGTTTTTTATGACAAAGTTAATCTATCTTTCCGTCCATCAATCCCATATTGTAGTTTGTCCATGTGGACTTCAGATTGCGAGTGACGTCATCTGCAAGCGCAGGCATAAGCCCCGCCCCCCAGACAGAGCTGGTAGCTCCACCAGCTGCTAACAATTTCCATAGATAGGATGATAGACATATATGGATATGATATACGTCTATGTCAATATGTCTATTAAACTTTCAGTGTTTTCAATTCAACTTTATTTGTATGTCGCCAAATACAAGACATTGTTTCAAGACACTTTTATAGAGAAAAACTAAAACTTGGTCATGAAGAAGCTGCAGAATCTTGGGGTCTGGTTCTGCAGGTTCCTTCCTGAGGAAGACGTTCTGCTGTCTTAGTTGGGTTTTAGGGATTCATGCAGAAGGTGGAATAAAACAGGCATTACCAGCAAAGATAAAGTCTCTTTATTTGGTGCTTTTGAGTAAATATGAAACAGACAGCCGGTCCGTCAGGGAACAGCTTCCCCCTCCAGACCATTTCTAAGTGTAACACAGGCGTGAGCGGACCGCTCAGTAACAGTACAAGAACCCCCCCGGCGTCTCACAGCTCCGGCACCGTCTGGTTGAAGTGTCTCTTCCCGTCCAGGTACAACATCGACTCTGCAACAGAACAACAGATCAGTGTTGCTACTGACAACAGCCGCCGAGGCCCCGTTTCCATGACAACGTTTCGAGTGAAACTTATCGTTTTGCACTTTGATTTCAGAAAATTCTGATGTTTGCACGGCAACGTTGTCAAGAAGTTAAGTGTTTTCCTTTGTGCCGACGTGGAAACGAAGCTTTGGATTATTTCAACGTTTCCTTTCGTCTTGCAAAAAGTTAAAGGAGCCAGCTTGTGTTTGGAGGTTCACAGGTCTGAGTGACCCCCAACTGTCCGCCATCTAAACTCTAGCTGACCTCCATCTGCTGCCCTGCAGTTTGTGGTTACAGTGACCCATAGGCAGGAGGAGGAAAAGGATGAGGATGAGGAGGAGCAGCAGAGGAGGAGGATAAGGAGCAGCAGGATGAGGAGGAGCAGCAGAGCAGCAGTGGAGGAGGATAAGGAGGATGAGGAGCAGCAGGATGAGGAGCAAGATGAGGAGGAGGAGCAGAGGAGGAGGATGAGGAGCAGCAGAGGAGGAGGATAAGGAGCAGCAGGATGAGGAGGAGCAGCAGAGCAGCAGTGGAGGAGGATAAGGAGGAGCAGCAGGATGAGGAGGATGAGGAGCAAGATGAGGAGGAGGAGCAGAAGATGAGGAGGATGAGGAGGAGCAGCAGAGCAGCAGTGGAGGAGGATAAGGAGGTGCAGCAGGATGAGGAGGAGCAGCAGAGCAGAGGAGCAGCAGTGGCCCGGCTCACCTCCGTAGGTCTTGGGCACCACGTTGGGGACGAGCTGGTCTGAGCTGAAGGTGAAGTGGAAGACATTGGTGGTGTTGTGTTGTTGGGTCAGCGGGTCGAACACCTCACTGTGAACTCTGACCTGGATGTAGTGGTCCTGAGTGTAACACACCTGAAACACACACACACACAGTTTACGCTAGTTAAAGGGGAGTAAAGAGGAGGTAACGGGTAACAGGAAGCTGCAGACCTGAGACGAGAGCATCAACAGAGAACCGATTTCCACCGGCTTCTGGAAGAGGATGTCGTCCACGGCAACCAGGCTGGGCCGACAACCTCTGGAAGATCCAACAGAGGAGTCAGGAGAGAGTGTTTGTGTGAGTGTGTGTGTGTGTGTGTGTGTGTGTGTGTGTGTGTTCTAGCAGCGAGCAGTTCTGACCCGTAGGACGAGGCATTGGCCCAGCCCAGCTCATAAGCTTTCCTCATCAGGAAACCTCCAAAGATTCTGTTGAAGATGTTCCTCTCCTGGTGAACACACACACACACACACACAGACACACACACACACACACACACACACACACACCAGGACAGTTCAGTCGTTAAAATCCTCTTTCTAGGTTTCAAACTGGGTTCAGATGGTCCAGCGTGACCTCTGACCTGAGGGTGGCAGATCTCCAGACCCTTCAGCTTGGCGTCTTCCATCCACACCGAGTTGGGAGGCAGGACTCTGCTGCGGAAACTGACTGTGCTGCAACGCAACAACAACAACATATGATGGTCAGAGCAGACTGACGGTCCCAGTGGATCGTCTGCTACTGGTGTGTAGTTCAGGGACTTGTACTACGAACCCTGATCAACATACCAGGATCTCTGTTTCCTGGTTGACTGATCCAGACACACCATCCTGACCACCGTTACTACCAAGCAGGTTATCAACTCTCTGGTTCCACCCAGACCTACGTGAGCGTTCACATGAAAGGGGCGGAGTTTGCAGCGTCTGACCAATCACAGAAGGAGAAATCCTGCAGCGCAGTTTACAGATTACTGAAGGAGCAGTTATTCTCTGAGATTATGAAGAATTAAACACATCCAGCAGGTTTAAAGCAACACTGCTGTAACATTCCTGACTTGTTAATGCTGACTTGGTGAGATTAGACCAGATTAATTAATCAGTGATATAAACTGACGGCACGTCTGCTGATCAATCAGTTTCACTTTATTCCAGCAGAACCGTGTCGGGCTGAACTTCCTCACTGAGCTTCTGTTACTTTAGATTTTCCATCCAGTTGTTCTGAGGCGGAGTTTTTCTTGTGTTTCATGTTGGAATATTAATTCATCACCATGACGACAGGAGTAGTTCTGGTTCCATAAATTCATGTTTCTGCAGTTCTGTCAGGTGTGATCATGAACCTCATTATAACAGATAAACTAACTTGGAACAATCCAGAACAAAAACCTCCTTCAGAGCCTCAGAGACCAGGATTTATTTTATTATGTCAGAAAGATCATTCTGAATTAATTTATCATCTCTACTGCAGCTCAGCGCTGAACCCGCCCACCAATCACCATCATTTAAGAATGGGTGGGGCATTTTCCAAGAGTTCTGATTGGTCAGGAGGCGGAGCTCCGACTTCTTATCCAGAACATAACCTGCTCCGGAGAAGGTTAGACTTTCAGCGTCAGTAACCAGGTGATTTATCCTGGTGAGAAGTGAGCGAGCGTCATAGTACGGAAAACCAGAGTTAATCCTGAAGTTATCTGGATAAGAGAAACTCCAGCTTCGTAGTACAGGCCTCTGAGGCCTGAACACTAGATTTCCTCTTATCCAGGTAACTTCAGGATTAACTCTGGCTTTCCATACAATGACACTGGTTCACTTCTTCCCAGGATAAATCACCTGGTAACTGAGTCTGAATGTCTAACCTGCTCTGGAACAGGATACGTTCTGGATATGATCACAGTGAGTGTAAAGCTCCGCCTCCTGACCAATCAGATCTCTTTGAAAATGCGATCATCACGGTAATGAATAAATATTCCAACACGAAACGCACTCACACGGAGGAAACTCAGCCTCAGAACAAGTGGATGTAAAATGTAAAGTAAAAGAAGAGCAGTGAGGAAGCTCTGCCTGGAACCTTTCTGCTGGAATAAAGTGAAAGTGAGTCTGTTTCTATTGTCCAATGAATGAATGTGCTCTAATCTCACCAAGTCAGCATTAACAAGTCAGGAAGGTTCTGGCTTTGGCTGCAGCAGCAGTGTTGCTTTGAGCTGCTGGATGTGTTTGGATTCCTCATAATCTCAGAGAATAACTGCTCCTCTATGGTAAAGTCAGCTGCTCTGCAGGGTTTCCCCCTCTGTGATTGGTCACACGCTGCAAGCTCCGCCCCTTTCATGTGACAGGTTCCAGGTAACAGAGATATCCTGGTCTGTTAATCAGGGTCATAGTTCAGGACTCTGGGTGTGTAGTGAGAGTTGTGTACTTTGAGTCCAGGGTGTGTAGAAACATGCTGTGGATCAGTTTTCTCTCTTCATCTGTCGGAGCAACTTTCAGCAACGAGGCCGTACTCAACTCCACACGGCGGGTCTTGTTGGCTGGAACACACAGAGTGAAGATAGATCACACACACACACACACACACACACACACACACACACACACACACACACACACACACACACACACACACACACACACACACACACACACACACACACACACACACACACACACACACACACACACACACACACACACACACACACACACACACACACACACACACCTACCTTCTCCATCTTGCAGGATGTTGTCCTCTTTGGAATCATCAGGTATGATCGGGTTCACAAATGCAGCCCTGAAGGCAACGAAAACACAGAAGTTTGTGATTGGACAATTCATAAACACCCGTGTGTGTGTGTGTGTGTGTGTGTGTGTACAGTAGAACATCTCCGTTAACTTCACCTCTTGTTCTCCGGGTCTCGAGCCACCATGACGAACGTGGCGTCCAGGACGGGAGCGTAGACTCCATCTCTGTACTGCAGGAGGATTAGAGGTTATAGAGCATCTTCCTCCTCTAACATCAGATTACAGAGCATCTTCTTCCTCTAACATCAGATTAGAGAACATGTTCCTCCTCTAACATCAGATTATAGAACATCTTACTCCTGAGTAGCATCAGATTATAGGGCAGGGGTGGGCAATCCTGGTCCTCGAGGGCCGCAGTCCTGCACAGTTTCAATGTGTCCTCACATCAACACGGCTGACAGCAATGATTGGCTCCTTATCAAGCTTTCTGCTGAGCCTCATCATGACAACTCAGGTGTGTTTGAGCAGGACAACATTGAAAACATGCAGGGCTGCGGCAATCGAGGAACAAGACTGCCCTCCCCTGATATAGAGCACATTCCTCATCTAACATCAGATTATTGCACATCTCCTCCTCTAATATCGGATTATACAGCATCTTCCTTCTCCAACATCCAGATTATAGAGCATATTCCTCGTCTATCATCAGATTATAGAGCATCTTCCTCCTCCAACATCCAGACTATAGAGCACATTCCTCATCAACATCAGATTATAGAGCATCTTCCTTCTCCAACATCCAGATTATAGAGCATCAGCGCTAACAGCTCAGCTAACGCTACAATAATCCAGACATGTGAACATAATTAACAGAACATTCGAATGAACGTCACCAAGTAACTAGTTACTTCTTATGTCCAGTAACTAATACAGTAACTGCAGTACTTGGAGTTGCTGGATTGTACTTGAGTATTTGTGGCTGACCTGAGACATGTGCATCTTGGCCTCGATGGACGTCCTCCCCACCCAGGTCACATGACCGCTGAACTTGATGTCACAGTCTGGGTAAATGACGTGATGCCTCATGTCTGCTCACAAACAAACAAACAAACAAACAAACAAACAAAGGGTGAGAGCTGAGACTGACGCCTTGATCACTGTGTGCAGGACATCTTACCGATCTTGTCCACCAGGGCGGTGACGATGGACAGCGGTGACCTCTTCAGCTCAGGGTTGTAGGTGTGAGAGTAGGAGATGAGCACTGTGGACGAGGTGTTCGGTTAGCGTGGGACAGATCGGCGCTCCGGGGAACAAAAGAAGACGTCGTACCTGCCAAACTGTCCAAGTCCTCCAGGATCCTCCCGAACCTGGAACAAGAACCAGAACCAGAACCCTGTGAGCCGCATCCCTACGGTTGAACGCATCACTGCTCATGTGCAGCACCAGGATGTCCAGAGGTCAGTGAACGCATCATCCACCCACATTTCCTCAAGAACTGATTATAACCAACAGCCAGTGAACGCATCGTGGATTAAAGCTGTGTGTGTGTATGTGTGTGTGTGTGTGTGTGTGTGTGTGTCTGTGTGTGTGTGTGTGTGTACCTCACGGTGTTGTGGAAGGTCAGGTACTTCTCCCTGAGCTGCGGCTCGGAGCCCAGAGGGAGGAAGACCTCCAGGTAGCTGTCCTTCATCCTCCTGGATGGGAGATCCTTCTGAGACTTCGCCAACATGGAGGACAAGGAGCTGCGCTCCGCCATGGCGTGCTGGTGGTCGCTGAGGACACACACACACACACAAACACACACACACACACACACGCACACACACACACACCCCTCTTAGAGCTGTCCCTAACCCTGTGACCTGCAGGAGGTGCAATCAGGAGAATGGAGGAACGTGGCTCCTCAGTGTGTGTGTGGCTGGTCGTTACCTCCAGTTGGTCGAAGCCCCCACGATTTCCCTCAGCCTGTTTCTCACTGCAAACACACAGGAAACATCAGAGTGTGTGTGTGTGTGTGTGTGTGTGTGTGTGTGTGTGTGTGTGTGTGTGTAGCTCAGAGTAGAAGGACACGACACAAAGCTGCAGGAAGAAGTTTGACTCTGCCAGAGGAGGCGCTGCTGAGACATGGAGGTGCGGAGGACAAGAGGAGCAGGAGGAGGAAGAAGAGGAGGAGCAGGAGGAGGAATTAAAATGTAATTAGAGTACATTGAGAGTCTGGATTGATTTACCAACACGAACCATTTGACACGTGAAATAGAGGATCTCCTGTGGAGAGACACACTGTGTTAGAGGAGGGGTCACTGAGGGGGAGGAGGAGTCACTGAGGGGGAGGAGGAGTCACTGAGGGGGAGGGGGAGGAGTCACTGAGGGGAGGAGGAGTCACTGAGAGGGAGGAGGAGTCACTGAGAGGGGGGAGGAGTCACTGAGGAGGAGGAGTCACTGAGGGGGGGTACTGAGGGGGAGGAGTCACTGAGAGGGAGGAGGAGTCACTGGGGGAGGAGTCACAGAAGGGGAGGAGGAGTCACTGGGGGGAGGAGTCACTGGGGGGGAGGAGGAGTCACTGAGAAGGAGGAGGAGTCACTGGGGGGGAGGAGTCACTGGGGGGGAGGAGGAGTCACTGGGGGGGAGGAGGAGTCACTGAGAGGGAGGAGGAGTCACTGAGGGGAGGAGGAGTCACTGAGCATGAGGAGGAGTCACTGAGGGGAGGAGGAGTCACTGAGCATGAGGAGGAGTCACTGAGAGGGAGGAGGAGTCACTGAGCATGAGGAGGAGTCACCTTCAGCCATGTCCGGCGCTCGGCCTCTCCTCGATGTTTCTCCTGTGCAGAGAAACCTGCTGGACACACACACTGCTGGACGCAACAGCAGCCTAGACACACACACACACACACACACACACACACACACACACACACACACACACACACACCATCAGTACTGTCCTCCACAAATAAACGCATAGACGTGATGGAGAGACAGAGAGAGACAGAGAGAGAGAGAGAGACAGAGACTGAGAGAGACAGAGGGAGAGGGAGAGACGGAGACAGAGAGAGAGACAGAGACTGAGAGAGACAGAGAGAGAGAGACAGAGTGAGAGACAGAGACTGAGACTGAGAGAGACAGACAGAGTGAGAGACTCACTCACTCTCAGACCTTCAGTCTCACTCACCGCGGGGAGAGCATCGTGCTGTCCGGGTCACACCAAACGGGATCGGTTCTGAAGGGAACGCCCTGGGTTCTCCAGGTTCTTCTGAATTCGGACAGGCTAACGGGCGGAACCCCACTTCCGTGTTTGATGACGTGGCTACGCCCACTCAGATGACGCTGCTTCCCCTCAGTACGGACTGTCAGGTAGTTTATCTCTTGTCACTTGAGTTGTTTATTGGAAACTCTGACCCTTTCCTGAGCAACAAACCAATAATAACAGTATCAGACCTTATCATAGGGGGGTCCATCAGTAAACCAGCATCTGTTTTTGTGTGGAACAATGTATTTATGGACATAGACTGGAACTATTTGGCTCCTGTCCAGGAAATACTTTGGAACCAATAAGATTCGAGAGGAATGTCTGAAGATTTTACATCGATGTTCACTTGTCAACACCGTTATTTCAAACTATCGCCTAAATGTAGATCCTCTGTGCTCGTTCTCTCATAACACTGAAGAATCAATCCCCCATTTGTTTGTGACTGGAAGCTTCATATGGACATTCAGTTTGAAACAAAAGATCTTATTGTTGGTATTTATGGGAAAAACATCCCTCCAAAAAATATCCTTTGTGATAAACCTGATCTTATTAGTAAAATATCAGATACCCTGCTCTTAAATTCATAGTATTCGACTCACTGCTGTCATCATACATAATCACTTTAAAGCACTGCACTAACTCTAAAGCTGTGAGGACCAAAGAACTCTGTATTGAATTTGATCTATTCCTACAAAAGTCGGCTTTTCACTTCATTTCATGTGTACAAAAGAAAAGAAATAGAAAGTAATTCTATAATACAATTTACAGATCAAATTCAAAGTCTCTTGCTATGTTAATGTCACCTTTTGTACATTGTATTAATAAAAAAATTTTTAAAAAGAGGGTAGTTTACCCTCAGTACAGACTGCCAGGTATGTTTTGCCCCTCAGTACAGACTGCCAGGTATGTTTTGCCCCTCAGTACAGACTGCCAGGTATGTTTTGCCCCTCAGTACAGACTGCCAGGTATGTTTTGCCCCTCAGTACAGACTGCCAGGTATGTTTTGCCCCTCAGTACAGACTGCCAGGTAGTTTCCCCGGTTGAGGAGGAGAGGAGCAGAAGTGTTTATATTTCTTTAATCAGTTTGTTCAGTGCATCATGACAACATTCACTTTACAGAGATACACACATTGTAACACACAAGCACCTGATCAACACACACACACACACACACACACACACACACACAAGCTACTGCTAGCTTTCGTGGGTCAATGTCAAAGTCACTTTCAGGATTAGTCGGAGTTGCTCTTCAGTGCTAATGCTAAAGCTAACTGTTAGCATTAGCATTATCCAACACTAGACTGGTGGAAACAAAGCACTTGGTTAGCATTAGCATTAGCATTAGTTATTGGCTGGAGTTCCTTTCTAGTGGAGCTTTGAGTAATGCTAAAGCTAACCGAGTGAGCGGATGGGGTGGAAACAGCTAAACTAGCTTTAGCATCAATCAGGCTGTGGTGGAGTTGAGTGGAGGAAGACGTCTGAGCCGAAGAGCAGGTGAGTGGTTGGTCCAGGGTGGTGTTGGTCCAGGTCTCTTTCAGCTGCTGGACCCACCGTCTGTCTTCTCCTTCTTCTCAGACTTCAGATAAACAGAAACATCAGCGGATGAAGCCAACGAAGGTAACGGGCAGGTTAGCGGGTCAAGCTCACCTTCTTCCTGGTGAACGGAGGATCTCGCCACAGCTTCTCCACGGCGCCGCGGCCCTGCTGAGTCCAGCTGGAGGCGGAGTCCCGACTCACCTGGTGGGAACGAATCAGATGCAGGGAGTGAGGAGAACCTCTAGACTAGAGTCTGGCCGACAAGAGCTAGCCCTGCAGGACTCAGTCGTGTGCTGTGATTGGTGGATGGAGACGGGGCGGGGTCTGGGACTCTGACCTTCAGCAGAGCGGCAGCCTGCTGGGGATAGAACATGGAGGCCGTCACGGACATGAGGCCCAGTGGGAGGAGGAGCCTCTTGGTCCTGGAGCCTGAAACACACACAGGGTTGACGGTTCAAATCCCAGCAGCAGAGAACCTGCGAGGTCCCTGAAGGCCACGCCCACCTTTAGCAAAATAAAGACCCAGGAAGCCGGAGAAGCCCACCGCCGCCACACTGGGGTAAAGGTCAGGAGGCGGGTCCCGCAGGAACAGGTACGTATCTGAGGACAGGACAGAGGAGGAGGAGCCACTGACAAACGCTGACGCACTCTGACCTTTGTTCCACACAACTAGCAGAATCCCAAGAATGGTTAGTTGGTTATTTGGTTAGTTGGCTGGTTGGTTAGTTAGCTGGGTGGTTGGTTAGTTAGTTGGCTGGTTGGTTGGTTGGTTGGTTAGTTAGTTAGTTAGCTGGCTGGATGGTTAACTAGTTGCAGACGGTTGAAGTGTTCTAATGACTTGGTACCTGTGACGGCAGCGACGGATCTGATGGGGGGCTGGACTGGTTTGTTTGATAGCTGGTTGGTTGCTTAGCTAGTTAGCTGGGTGGTTAGTTGCTTAGTGGGCTGGTTGGTTAGTTAGCGGGCTGGTTTTGTTAGTTAGCTGGTTGGTTAGCTGGTTGAAGTGTTCTGCTCACTTGGTACCTGTGACGGCAGTGACCGAGGATCTGATGGGGGGCTGGACTTGTTTGTTAGTTAGCTAGCTGGTTGTTTAGCTAGTTAGTTAGTTAGCGCTGGGTGGTTAGTTAGCTGGTTGTGGGCGGTTGAAGTGTTCTGCTGACTTGGTACCTGTGACAGCAGCAACAGAGGAGCTGATGGGGGGCTGCACTGGTTTGTTTGATAGCTGGTTGGTTGCTTAGCTAGTTAGCTGGGTGGTTAGTTGCTTAGTGGGCTGGTTGGTTAGTTAGCTGGTTGAAGTGTTCTGCTCACTTGGTACCTGTGACAGCAGTGACAGATCTGATGGGGGGCTGGACTGGTTTGTTTTGATAGCTGGTTGGTTAGCTAGTTAGTTAGCTGGTTGCTTGCTTGCTTAGTTAGCGGGTTGGTTAGTTAGCAGGCTGGTTTTGTTAGTTGGCTGGTTGGTTAGCTGGTTGAAGTGTTCTGCTGACTGGGTACCTGTGACGGCAGTGACAGAGGATCTGATGGGGGGGCTGGACTGGTTTGTTGGTTAGCTAGCTGGTTGTTTAGCTAGTTAGTTAGCTGGGTGGTTAGTTAGCTGGTTGGTTAGCTGGTTGAAGTGTTCTGTTGACTTGGTACCTGTGACAGCAGCAACAGAGGAGCTGATGGGGGGCTGGACCGTCCTGTAAACCTGCTGTGGTCCAAGAGAACAGGAAGAGAAGGACACATACCTTCAGTAACTCCGCCCACCACTATCAAGAAGCCTCACCTGAAAGCTCTAAAGCTAAAGGCTAATGCTAATGCTACTCCCAGAGGGACGTCACGTTTCAGCTGGACCGAGTCGGTCCAGGATGAACGAGTGAACGGCGGCGGAGGTCCAGACGGAGACTCACCTCCAGCTTGTCGGTAGCAGCCTGAGTAACCAGCTGAAATAGAGACCAGAGACTGAGCTGAAGACACAGAGTCAGGAGGACATGCAGGCTGGACAGGAAGCTGCTTAAGCACACACCTGACACTGGCTGGTGTAAGGCTCCGCCCACTTCCTCAGGGACGCCACGCTCTGCTCCAAAGGCCCCGCCTCCGGCTCCAGATGGAGACGCTGAGGTTCAGGCTGGGTGTACAGAGACGGCAGCTGGAAGACAGACAGATGTTCAGTCTCCTGCACCTGCACCCCCCCGCCTCTGTAAACCCCACCCACCTCCTGGAGGTTCAGCCCCGCCTCCTCGCCCTTCTTCTTGCCCTCCTCACTCTTCTTCTTGCCCTCCATGGTGGCAGCAAGCACAGCACTCAGCGACACCTGGTGGCAGAACAGGAGAACATCAGGTCAGAGCACCAGGTCAGGTGGTATTGGGTCACCAGGTCAGGTGGTATTCGGTCACTAGGTCAGATGGTATTCGGTCAAAAGAATGAATTAAAGTATTTTCTGGGTGTAAAGCTGATATAAAGTCTGAAACGTAACTCGCTAACTGCTGCCGATCAAATAATCCACTGCTGAGGTTGAGTTCAGTTTATTAATCCCATAAGGACCGATTGGTCTGCAGTTTCCTAGTGAACATTTATACACAGCAGGAGGTGGAACCTCAGCAGGAGGTGGAACCTCAGCACCATCACTGCTGTTTCTTCTTCTGGTGTTTTGAATGGGGCAGTTAGCCACAGCAGCTAACTCGGAGCTCACGTTAAAGCCTCGCTATGTGTTTAGAAGTTAGACGCTCCATAAACGTGTTTCAGCGCCGCTTCCCGAGAACAACATCCTGTTTTTGGAGGTAGAACGAGAGAAAAAAGCTGAATATTTACCACTCCGACAGTTGACGTCCTCATCATGACTTTCGCTTTTCTACGGAACGTCGGAGGGAAGCCACGCACGCGCAGAAGGCTGGAGGGAAGCCGAGCGTGTTTATTGAACATCCGGTGGCAATAAAATTCACCAAAAGTCTGAAAATCACCTTCATCTGATAAACGTCAGTCAGACATGTATTAATGATCACTTCATTGGTTCTTATCTTTAGAGTAACTAAAGTAACTGAAGATGAAAACGGACTTCAGACAGGAGGAGGAAATTCACGTTTATATGTAAATCTGAGTCCAGATTAGATTACTCACATCCTGTAACAGATTAATGATCCACGAGTTCACAGAAATGACTGACGCACACACTTCAGAAGTTTGTCTGTCCAAGATGGAACTGATCTTTATGTCAACAATCAATCAATCAATCAATCCTGGAGGAGGGTGAAGGACGAGAGTTTAAAAGCTTGAAATATTTTATTCACAACAGAAACTCGATCAATCAACTTTATCATTGATTAGGAGTTTTTTCGAAAACATGTTTGTTATTGTGACATTATAGAAAATATTTACAAATAAAATTAAAACTAATAACATCAAAGTCATTTCATTACTGTGTGTGTGTGTGTGTGTGTGTGTGTGTGTGTGTGTGTGTGTGTGTGTGTGTGTGTGTGAGATAGGAGCAGACCCTAACAGGCGACTTCATGCTGTGAAAGTGGATGAAATGAATTCAGTTCATGTGTTCTTTTCCATCTTTAAGCCTTCATGCAGGAAGTCTTCTTCTCCTGGGCCACCAGGGGGCAGCAGGGGCCACCGTACTGGACCTCCCGGACTCCATGTCTGGGGCAGGACCCAGAAGGACCCAGGAGGACCAGCAGGAACCTGGAGGACCTGGTTACAGCGACAGGTTGACTTCGGTCCGGGTCTTGCCGCTGCTCAGACTGTGGATCATGGCGATCATGGCCGAGTGCTTGTTAAGCTCCTCCTCCTTCTGCTGGAGTTTCGTCTCCACCTGGATCTTCTGCAGCTCCAGAGACGAGGCCTGGAACAGCCAGTGGGTCAGCCCCCAGTACTGGACTAATACCCCCCCCCCCCCCCACTTGATCTCAGACCCCTCCCCATACTGGACTCATCCCTCCCCATACTGGACTCATCCCCCCCAATACTGGGCTCAGACCCCACCCACCACCTTGATTCTCCCTCCGCCTCACCTTGATGCTGGCCTCCTTGCGGGCCTGCTCCGTCTTGTGCAGCTCCCCCCTCAGCAGGTCCAGGCTCTCCTCCAGGTCCCTCCTCTGCTGCTCCTTCTGCTCTACCTTCTGCTCCTCCACCCGGAGCTCCGCCTGCAGACCTGAGAGAGGGCGTGGTTTAGACACACCTCCACTGCTATTGGCTGCAGGGGCAGGACATGCCCCTCGGGGGTTCTGGACCAGACCAGACTGGACTGGGTTATTTTATCTGGACCAAACAGTTGAATGCAGCTTCCTGTTGTGTCTGATCATCTTTATTCAACTGATGTGTTTCATGTTGCTGCTACTGGGTTTTAACACACACACACCTGAGATCAAATACACACACACACCTGAGATCAAACACACACACACACACACACCTAATATCAAACACACACACACACCTGAGATCAAACACACACACACACACCTAATATCAAACACACACACACACCTGAGATCAAACACACACACACACCTAATATCAAACACACACACACACCTGAGATCAAACACACACACACACCTGAGATCAAACACACACACACACACACCTAATATCAAACACACACACACACACACACCTGAGATGTTGCTGCTCTTCTTCAGAAGGTCTGAGCGCAGCATCTTGATCTCCTCCTCCTTCTCCTCCTTCTCCTCCTGCAGCCTGATGGACCAGAGAGGAGGTGAGTGGGGCAGGGTGTGTGTGTGTGTGTGTGTGTGTGTGTGTGTGTGTATGTGTGTACCGGTGGTGCTGCAGCTGCAGAGCCTCCTGGCTCTTTGTCAGCAGCTCATGGTTTCTGCTCAGAGCTCCATGTTTCTCCTGTAGCTCCTTCAGCAGCCGCTCACTGTCGTTCAGCCTGCGGCACAGGTGTGTTACCACACACACACACACACACCCCAACCCCCACACACACCCTCCCTACCTACCTGCTGAGCAGAGCGTTGTAGGCGGCCTTCAGGGCCTGGTGCTCCTGGCTGTGGCTCTGCAGCCGGGCGTTGTGCTGCAGCAGCTCCTGGGCGTCTGCCTCAGAGCGCTCCACCACCTGCACCTGCAGCTGCAGCTCTTCCTGCAGCGCCTCGCGCCGAAGCTCCGCCTCCTTCAGCAGTGATGCGAGCTGGCCAGTCTGATGGACGGGGCCGTAGTGAGCAGCCCAGAGAGAAAGAGAGAAAGAGAGTGAGTGAGTGAGTGAGTGAGAGAGAGAAAGAGAGAGAAAGAGAGAGAGAGAGAGAGAGAGAGAGAGAGAGAGAGAGAGAGACCTCAGCCTGGGCCTGGGCGAGCTGCAGTCTGTACTGCGCAGTGAGCCGGTCAGCCTGAGACAGAGCCAGAGCTTTGGCTTCCACAAGGTCCTGGAGACGAGCTTCTTTCAACTGAAACACCTGGATGATGTCAGAGACGTGCGAGTCCTTCACCTGCAAACAAAACGACAACATCAACAACCAGAGGAGCAACAAACACACCACAACTCTCCAGGGACAGGTGGCGCTGTGCTGCAGTGGTTACTACTGTCACCTGCCCTCGCCACACTGATGGAAGGAATCAAACATGCTCTATAATCTGATGTTAGAAGAGGAAGATGCCCTATAATCTGATGTTAGAAGAGGAAGATGCACTATAATCTGATGTTAGAAGAGGAAGATGCACTATAATCTGATGTTAGAAGAGGAAGATGCACTATAATCTGATGTTCGAGGAGGAGGATGAGCTATAATCTGATGTTAGAGGAGGAAGATGCTCTATCGTACCTCCAGGCTGTTGTGGACTTTCTCCACCAGACAGGAAACACTCCCGTTAGAACCAGACCGGTCCAGGATGCTGGTGGGCGGGACTTCCTGCAGGGCCGCAGGTTTGACCGACAGCTCCGCCTCCTTCTGGCGGTACGAGTTATTGGCAGCGATGCTTTCTCCCAAACTTTATGATGTGAAGGAGACAGGTCACGGTGTGTGTGTGTGTGTGTGTGTGTGTGTGTGTGTGTGTGTGTGTGTGTGTGTGTGTGTGTGAGAGACTCACAGCACAGAGGGGAAGTCAGGCAGATAAGCAGCTTCAGTCAACAGACTGAGAGCTCGATGAACTTTCTCTCTGTGGTGAGACGTCAGAGCTAGAGAGAGAGGAGTCACCATCCTGTGGTCCTGAGGTGGGGAGGAGAGGAGGTGGTGAGGTGAGGAGAATGAGAAGGAGGACGAGAGGAGGAAGAGCAGAGGAAAAGGAGGAGGAGGAGGAGGAGCAGACTGTACCTGCAGTATCCTGTAGAAAGTCGTCTCCATGTCTTTAACCTGATGCTTCAGTCTGCTCATCAACTCCACCATCTGTAACACAGCTTCTGAACACACACTGCAACACACACACACACACACACACACACACACACACACACACACACACACACACACACACACACACACACACACACACACACACACACACACACACACACACACACACACACACACACACACACACACACACACACACACACACACACACACACACACACACACACACACACACACACACAAAGTGAATAAAGCTCCAGGACCCCGGGGGAGTCCTGCCTCCTGCTTCCTGTTTCCACCTGCGGTTGCCGTCGGACCCGTTGCCATGACAACAGGAGAGGAGGGTCTGGACCTGGGAGAGGCAGAGCGGAGCGCTGACCTGACGGCCCAGCAGGAGGCGGGTGGAGTCCTGAGCACACAGCAGTGACAGGGTCAAGGGTCAAACGGGGGTCTGGGTTGGGGGAATCTCAGTTGAGAAGGTCTCTGTTGGGGGGTGGGGGGGTGTCTCTGTTTTGGAGTCTGGGTGGGATGGGTCTCTGTTGTGGGGGTCTGGGGATTCCACATGGTTCCAGGTTAAAGGATATGGAGCAGCAGACTGCTGATGTGAGTGGTCCAGATGCAGACTCTCCTGGGGTCCAGGTCTGGACCGGACTTGAAGGTCCTCAGCAGGTCCAGCAGGACAGGAAGTAGCAGGTCCAGGAAGCTCAGCGTCCAATCAGAGACTGCGTCTCCTCCCAGCGCCTCCTGGAGGACAGACCACAACATCTGGGACTCCTGTCCTCCCTGGCTATCTGAGGTGGTCTATGGTGGTCTGTTGTGGTCTATGAGGGTCTGTGGTGGCCTATGGGGGTCTGTGGCGGTTTATGATGGTCTATGGGGTTCTGTGGTGGTCTATGAGGGTCTGTGGTGGTCTATGAGGGTCTGTGGTGGTTTATGATGGTATATGGGGTTCTGTGGTGGTCTGTGGTGGTTTATGATGGTCTATGGGGTTCTATGGGGGTCTGTGGTGGTTTATGATGGTCTATGGGGTTCTGTGGTTGTCTATGAGGGTCTGTGGTGGTCTATGAGGGTCTGTGGTGGTCTATGATGGTATATGGGGTTCTGTGGTGGTCTGTGGTGGTTTATGATGGTCTATGGGGTTCTATGGTGGTCTATTAGGGTCTGTGGTGGTCTATGGGGGTTTATGATGGTCTATGGGGGTCTGAGTTGGTCCTGTGTGTCCTGTACCTCCAGCAGCTCCTTCAGGAGCTGCATGACCTGCAGTGAGCAGGACTCGGCGCCCTCCACAGGCGAGCTGAGCCACTGCACCAGAACCAGCCCAGAGCCGGACTGGTCCTTGCCCTCAGGTCCTGGTCTGCGGTCCGCGGGCCTCAGTCTGGGTCCAGCAGGTGTGAAGAAGACCTGGCAGACCAGAGGACGGAGACTGGACACCCTGCACATGGTCAAGAGGAGCTCCAGGACCTGCAAGACCCCCGACACCCCAGAGAGAAAACCTGCTGCATCACACACCTCACACTGTGTGTGTGTGTGTGTGTGTGTGTGTGTGTGTGTGTGTGTGTGTGTGTGTGTGTGTGTGTATACCTTGGCTGCAGACTCCGGGTCCTTTGACTTCAGCAGTCCTAAAACCCGAGTCACACATGCAGAGAAGTGCTGGAACCTGCAAGAGGAGGAGCAGTGAGGAGGAGCAGTGAGGAGGAGCAGCAGGAGCAGTGTGTGTGTGTGTGTGTGTGTGTGTGGGGGGGGGGGGGGGGGGGGGGGGCAGGAGGAGCAGCAGGAGCAGGAGGAGGAGTAAGGAGGAGAACCCGACCTGCTCAGATATTCGGCTATCTGCCGGCTCCTCAGCAACGCCACCAGCAGGTCCACTGAGTACTTCATGGTCAGAGTCCCGTCTCCGTTCACCATGATGTTGAAGACCAGCTGGAACGTCTGCTGGATGTTCTCTGGTCCGAAGAGCTGAGGAGCAACCAGGAGCAACCAGTGAGGAGCAACCAGGAGCAGCCAGTGAGGAGCAACCAGGAGCAGCCAGTGAGGAGCAACCAGGAGCAACCAGTGAGGACCAACAAGGACAGTGAGGAGCAAACGGGAGCAACCAGGAGGACAGTGAGGAGCAACCATTGAGGAGCAACCATTGAGGAGCAACCAGTGAGGAGCAACCAGGAGCAACCAGTGAGGAGCAAACGGGAGCAACCAGGAGGACAGTGAGGAGCAACCATTGAGGAGCAACCAGTGAGGAGCAACCAGCGAGGAGCAACCCGGACAGTGAGGAGCAACCAGAACATTGAGGAGCAACCAGCGAGGAGCAACCAGAACATTGAGGAGCAACCAGTGAGGAGCAACTAGGGAGGCGCAACCAGCGAGGAGCAACCAGGACAGTGAGGAGCAACCAGAACATTGAGGAGCAACCAGTGAGGAGCAACCAGAACAGTGAGGAGCAACCAGAACATTGAGGAGCAACCAGAACAGTGAGGAGCAACCAATGAGGAGCAACTAGGGAGGCGCAACCAGGACAGTGAGGAGCAACCAGAACATTGAGGAGCAACCAGGGAGGAGCAACCAGGACAGTGGAGAGCAACCAGTGAGGGATGGGGCCGATCCGATCTAGTATCGGTGTCGGGTTCTGATACAAGCGTAATTCACGGATCGCAATTTTCCGATCCAACCTGCGGAGATTTTTTTGTGCTTTAAGCCCCCTTCATGCTACCAATGTCCGCGCAGTGTCGCGAGTGTCCGCGGGGCGCACAGGATTGTGGCCATGCTCCACTCTGGGCTCACTTCCTTGCGCGTTCCGTAACGTAACATAACCATCCAAAAAATATCCCTACTTCTGCTGCCCGGCGTTCTCCACCTTTCCTAAAGTACTTTATGTTTCACTTCAGGAGTTCTGAGCCGTCTGGGTATCTTCATTTGCTTTTAAATTGTGATTGTTCAGACGGGGAGACGGAGGATCACCTACAAAAGCGACCGGTAGGTTCTGGCGCATGCGCAGTTGGCGCGTACAGTCGCACACAGGTCGCGCGGTCACAAAATTTGGGCTGCGCGCGGTCCACCGCCGCAGGGTCGGAGCGGACACTTGCGCACGGGGGCAGATGACGATTTTGACGTCACGAGTGCCGCGCGTACAAAAGTCAACAATTATGATAACAATGATATTAAAGCAAACAGCTCTGGTATCGGAAAAGTATCGGTATGGGCAGATATCCACATTCAGGTATCGGGATCGGATTGAAGTGAAAAAATGTGGATTGGTGTATCCCTAGAACCGGTGAGAAGAACCCCCCCCTCACCTTCTTGCCCACTTCCTCCCGCAGCGTGAGGCCGGCCAGGATGGACAGAGAAAAGACCACCACGGTCAGACTGTTGTGGTCCAGGAGGTTCAGCAGAGTCCGATAGAAGGACCTCACGTTATCCTGCACACACACACACACACACACACACACACACACACACACACACACACACACACACACACACACACACACACACACACACACACACACACACACACACACACACACACACACACGCAGAGTTATGTCTTAAGGAGGGTTTAAAAGACAGAGACTCACCAGAGAAGAGTCAGACTCACCAGAGACCGGATGTGACTCTGCACCCAGTGATCCCTCCGACACAGGTTGGCCATGAGGCCGAGACACGGCACAATGAGGACGTCGTCCTTCGACTGGCTGTGGAGGACATTTGGGGGGGGTTTAGCATGCGGGCTGCAGGACATACGTGGGGTCCTGGACTTTCGGGTCCTGGACCGTTGCAGACGAGCAACTCACATGTTGGTGATGAGGAAAGAGACGAGCTGCTGGACGGAGCTGGACGACTGGAAGATGCTGGAGTTATAGGAGAGTCTCTGCAGCAGCTGCACACACTGACACACACACACACACACACACACACACACACACACACACACCCACACACACACACACACACACACACACACGCAGAACATAAAAACATGACCAGGTCTCAAACAACCAACAGGTCAGAGGTCAGAGGTCAGAGTGAGCACTGTGTAAAACAGCCTGGTCTTTTCCAGAACTTTCTCCCTTTGTTCTGCGTGTTTCACTGTTGCTGTCAGAAGAGACATTGAGGGAACATCTTGAGGGAACATCTTGTTTTAGCACCTTGTTATGAACTTCTTCTCTTCAGCAACAGATATTCTGAATAGATGGGATCACTGAGACCTGGACTAGAACTCCTGGAGGTCTGCAGATCTGGACTAGAACTCCTGGGTGCATGTCTGATCTGGTAGTTCCACCACAACCCCCCCCCCCACATGCACACGTCTCTTTAGTCCTTTCTGAGGCCTTCTACTGCCCTTATTGTGAAACAGACTTTTATTGTGAAGCACAGACTTTTATTGTGAAGCAGCCAACAGAACCGGCGTTGGACTGACCTGCAGAACCAGAGGTTCCTGTGGCTCGCTGCGCTGGATGATGGTGGCCAGCGTTCCGCTCAGGTTGAAGCCGCTGTGGAGGATCGTTCTGCTGGAGTCGTCTCCGGCTGCAGGATGACAACACGGTTCTCCTGAGGTATGGTTCTACCGAGGTATTGTTCTAGTGAGGTACGGTTCCACTGAGGTATGGTTCTAGTGAGGTTCTGTTCTACTGAGGTCCTGTTCTACTGAGGTACGGTTCCACAGGGTATGGTTCTAGTGAGGTACTGTTCTACTGATGTACGGTTCCACTGATGTACTGTTCTAGTGAGGTACAGTTCTACTGAGGTACGGTTCTACTGTGACTGGACAGGACCATAGGGGTACAGGAACAGGAAGATGGAACCAGGACGTACCCAGCAGTGTCAGCAGGGTCACGATGGAACCGGTCAGGACGGAGCTGCTGTTTGGGTTTCCTGCCACGTCCAACAAGGCGCTCACACACTCTGCAGGAAGTTGCTGACCAGACGACAGCAGGGGACCACACCCCAGGACGGACGTCTCCTGAAGACACAGCAGGACATGAATTTTCAGAATTTCCACAGTAAATGGACTCACTTTTATATCGAGCCTTTTCGCTGACAGCAGCTTCAAAGCGCTTTCATCACATTCACCCATGCACGCACACACACACACACACACACACACACACACACACACACACACACACACACACACACACACACACACACACACACCTTTTACCAAATAGAGTTACAGCCTGTTTCCATGGTAACTAGTGAGGGAGTTACAGCCTGTTTCCATGGTAACCAATGACGGTTACAGTCCGTTTCCATGGTAACCAGTGAGCGTTATAGCCTGTTTCCATGGTAACCAGTGAGAGAGTTACAGCCCATTTCCATGGTAACCAGCGATGAGCTCCCGCCCCCTGAGGCTCACCTCCAGCTGTCTGAGGAGTTGTGCTTCTGTCTGCACCGTCCCACCATCCTGGTGCTGATGGACCGCCAGCAGCAGAGACTTGAGACACAATGTCACGTCCATCCTGGAGGAAACACATCTGTCAGACTGGAATGCAGAGACTCTCTCCCTCTCTCTTTCTATGTGTCTCTCTCTCCCTAGGTATCTCTGTGTGTCCCTGTCTCTTTCTCTCTCTGTGGGTCTCCATGTCTCTCTCTCTCTCTGTCTCCTTGTGTCTTTCTCTCTCTGTGTCTCCATGTCTCTTTCTCTCTCTGTATGTCTCTCTTTCTCCATGTCTCTTTCTCTCTGTGTAACTCCATATCTTTCTCTGTGTATGTCTCCATGTCTCTCTCTGTGTCTCCATGTCTTTCTGTCTCTCTCTTTCGGTATGTCTCTTCTCTCTGTCTTTATGTCTCTTTCTCTCTCTGTGTCTCCGTGTCTCTCTCTTTCGGTATGTCTCTATGTCTCTTCTCTCTCTGTCTTTATGTCTCTTTCTCTCTCTGTGTGTCTCCATGTCTCTCTCTTTCGGTATGTCTCTATGTCTCTTCTCTCTCTGTCTTTATGTCTCTTTCTCTCTCTGTGTGTCTCCATGTCTCTCTCTTTCGGTATGTCTCTATGTCTCTCTCTCTCTATCTCCCCAGTTAACGTCCAAGATGCTAACATGCTATCACAACCTTCCCAGACGGAACCTAAACTAAACTTCCGGCAGCTCGCTGCGTCTCGGGAGGATTTAAGAAGGCTTTTTGTCATGAACTGACCTGTAAAGATTCTTTATTTCTTCGCTGTAAAACAAATATAAGTCTCGAGAACCGCAAAAATCCCGCTTCCCGTTCAAAAGAGGCCGGACCGTACCATGTGGGACACGGGGGGGAGGGCCAGATCCACTCAGCTACTCAACCGTCAAACAGTCAGGTCGGATTCAAACCGGCAGTTTTATTCATGAAGCGTTTATCACAATCACATTGTTAGAGTTTCACTGTGTGGACGATTCATAAGGTAAGGTAAATCTGAACTCCCCCTATTTCCTGCCTTGGGGCAGCCCATGTGGAAACTACGACATGAGATGGGAGGAGACATAGGCGGAGATACGGGAAGTCGTTTTTTCTTTTAAATAAACTTTATTAACACAAATTCCAGGCAATGATAACAACTTTGATAATACAATCCAAATATAGAAGACATACACACATCAACCAAACAACCAGAAGATAAAACTGAACAAAACAAACAGAAACAAAAAGAAATAATAAAAAAAAGAACATACACTAGGGGTTTTCATTGAGTTTATATTCTTTTACAAAATTATATAATCTTATATTATTTTTCTTCGTCAAAAAAGGAATAAGAGAGTAAGAGATTTAAAGTACAGACAAACATCTTTGTGAAAAATTTTGAATTTTGGCTTGGTCTTCATATATTTGTTTTTGTGAATGAAAAACGTCCCCATCATCATGGCAGACAGTCAACTATAACTATTCCAAATAAAACATCTTTCTCCAGATGAGATGTGATGAGAAGCCATTGTGGTTTGATAAAGTCAGAGTAAATAAATGAATCAATAACTTGATTTAAAAAACAAACAAACTGAGTCTTAATCGCCAGTATGTGGAGATCAGTTATCACCTTCTATTAATTGATCATCCCCTCAGCTATATATTAGATTATTGACAGTGTGTAAAACATGCAATTAACTACAGTCATGTCTATATTTACTGATCAATAAATTTTAAAGTTTTCATTCACATTGTTATGACGGCTCAAAGCCGTGTGTATGTGTGTGTGTATGCACTGTCACCCAGATCACATAGCACCTGATTAAGAACCTTCCTGCAGGTGGTGAGCCCACAGGAAGGTGGCGCCCGGCGTGGGACACGAACCCACTACCCTGAGATTGTGAGTCTCATGCTGAGCGAGCCGGGGGCAGATCCAACATGCTGGTTTTATTTTGACAGTCACCGTAATGACAATTCAGCTTGGTGGTCGGTCCACTAGAATGTCCGTGTTCTCCTGTTAATGTTCAGAGCTCATTGTTCTCTGGTGTGTGTGTGTGTGTGTGTGTGTGTGTGTGTGTGTGTGTGTGTGTGTGTGTGTGTGTGTGTGTGTGTGTGCGTGCGTGCGTGCGTGCGTGCGTGCGTGTGTGCGCGTGCGTGCGTGTGTGTTTCTCTCTCTTTAATGTATTTAGCCTCCTCCTCTTTGTGTCCTGCATGACCAATAACGTTCATCCAGGCTCTGAACTGAACTGAAGCTGTCAAATGTGAATCAGGCCTATTTAGTTTTTTTGTTATAT
This sequence comes from Lipophrys pholis, assembly GCF_963383615.2. Lineage (NCBI taxonomy): Eukaryota > Metazoa > Chordata > Actinopteri > Blenniiformes > Blenniidae > Lipophrys > Lipophrys pholis. The sequence goes on along the minus strand of NC_137648.1, from coordinate 22,185,494 downwards.
TTAGTTTTGTCTGGACTTCCTAACAACAGAATATAGGTTTGATGACTATATAAAAACCTGAAGTGGAGCTGCAGACCTGCACAGCGGTTTGCTCAGCGCTGTGGCCACAATGAGGAACAACTGAGATGCACTGCAGCCAAAGGCAGACCTGTTTTACTGCTCTGGGGCCCTGAAAGCCTCTCGTTCTCTTGCTACTGAGGCTTTTCATGCTTGAAATGTCTCCATGCAGCCTCTGCGGCTTGAACCACATGCTGGACAGCGTGCAACTTGAACCTGCTGTGGTGCAAACATAAGCTCACCTCCTGTTTTTTTCATTGGTCTGAGGTTTCCTCATGCGCTGCTCTGATGAGAGTCAGAGTGTTGAGGTGAGGCCTGACGGGACTCAGCATTAGTGAGCAGGACGTTCACACCAAGTGTGAGCTAGTGAAACAACCTGCAACTCAAACTAATCACAATGCCTGAACCCCGACGACACAGTTTGTGTTTTCAAGTGTGTTTACACCACAACAGACCTCGGAGCCACTGGATCTTTTCACGAGCCTTTATTTGTCCGGAGAACCACATTGAGATTATTAATCTCTTCTACAAGTGAGTCCAGGCAGCAGCACATGGAGTAAATTTACAGTACTGCTGCTGGACCTGAAGTCAGAACCTGTACTCCCACCCTGGTTTCCTCTTATATAGGTAACTCCAGGATTAACTCTGGTTTTCTCTGATAAGATAAGATAAGATAAGATAAGAAAAGATAAGATAAGATAAGATAAGATAAGATAAGATAAGATAAGATATCCTTTATTTATCTCACATGTGGAGAAATTTGCAGTGGTACAACAGACAGGATAGTAAAAAAGAAAATAAACACACATAGCAGAAACTAAGAAAACGGATAAAAATACAATATAATAAAATAGAAATAGATAAATATTAAATATTATGCACACGGAGCATATAAGTGTGGACATGTACAGAATACGGGGGTGGATGTATTGCAGATAATAAATACGTTTTTATAAATTATTATTGTTATCTAGGTAACTTCAGGATTAACTCTGGTTTTCTCTTATCCAGGTAACTTCAGGATTAACTGTGGTTTTCTCTTATCCAGGTAACTTCAGGATTAACTCTGGTTTTCTCTTATCCAGGTAACTTCAGGATTAACTATGGTTTCCTCTTATCCATGTCTCTCCAGGATTAACTCTGGTTTTCTTTTATCCAGGATTAACTCTGGTTTTCTCTTATCTAGGTAACTTCAGGATTAACTGTGGTTTTCTCTTAGCCAGGTAACTTCAGGATTAACTCTCATTTTCTTTTATCCAGGATTAACTCTGGTTTTCTCTTATCTTGGTAACTTCAGGATTAACTATGGTTTCCTCTTATCCATGTCTCTCCAGGATTAACTCTGGTTTTCTTTTATCCAGGATTAACTCTGGTTTTCTCTTATCCAGGTAACTTCAGGATTAACTCTGGTTTTCCGTACAATGACACTGGTTCACTTCTTCCCAGGATAAATCACCTGGTAACTGAGTCTGAATGTCCAACCTGCTCTGGAACAGGATACGTTCTGGATAAGATCACAGTGAGTGTAAAGCTCCGCCTCCTGACCAATCAGATCTCTTTGAAAATGCCCCGCCCATTCTTAAATGATGGTGATTGGTTCAGCGCTGAGCTGCAGCGGAGAGGAGAGGAGAGGAGAGGAGAGGAGAGGAGAGGAGAGGAGAGGAGAGGAGAGGAGAGGAGAGGAGAGGAGAGGAGAAAGTTTTTAGAACAATCTTTTTGACAGAATCCAATAAATCCTGGTCACTGAGCTTTGAAGGATGTTTTTGTTCTTGTTCTCAGTCTGTTTGGCTCCACGAGGGTTGATCTGGAATAATGAGCTTAATAATAATGCTCAAGCTGACAGAACGGCACAAACAGGAATTGATGGAACCAGAACTTCTCCTGTCGTCACGGTGATGAATTAATATTCCAACACGAAACGCACTCACACGGAGGAAACTCAGCCTCAGAACAAGTGGATGTAAAATGTAAAGTAAAAGAAGAGCAGTGAGGAAGCTCTGCCTGGAACCTTTCTGCTGGAATAAAGTGAAAGTGAGTCCGTTTCTATTGTCCAATGAATTAATCTGCTCTAATCTCACCAAGTCAGCATTAACAAGTCAGGAAGGTTCTGGCTTTGGCTGCAGCAGCAGTGTTGCTTTGAGCTGCTGGATGTGTTTGAATTCTTCATAATCTCAGAGAATAACTGCTCCTCTATGGTAAAGTCAGCTGCTCTGCAGGGTTTCCCCCTCTGTGATCGGTCACATGCTGGAAGCTCCGCCCCTTACATGTGAATGCACTGATCCTGAAGGGAAACTCTGGCCGTTTTCCAATACCCATACTTGTCTATACTTGTGCTCTCGTGTACTCGTGAAACGTCATCAGTGGGAGACCAAGTACTGTTCCAATTCTTAGAGCACCAGTGTGTACTCGCCTACGTCACGAGTAACTACTTGCAAGGCATCCTCAGAAGTGCGGAAATGCAAATTTACGAGGACGCATCGGCGTTAAAGGAGAATTGGAACACGAGTACTTGATGACGCGGTGGCTGTCATGGCTGGATGATGGACCCTGAAGCTGAGGAGGAGGAGGAGGAGGGGGAGGAGGAGGAGGAGGAGGAGGGGGAGGAACCTGTTTCCTCTCTGGTTCAGCAGGAAGGTGATTTGTACATGATATTTTATATGATGATCTAAATTGACAACAAGCAGCAGGAATGTGAAAAGCTGGTTAATTCATTTAATAAACATCAGGGATCTTCAGTAAAACAGTAAAATACTAGTTTGTAGTAGAACATTTCTGATCAGCTGCTTTTATTGTTCAAGGAGAGGAAGAGTAAAATAAAGGCTGTATAGGAGGTAGAAGTAATAGTAACACTGTCCTATACACAGAACTATACACTGTACTTTATACAGTACTGTACATGGTACTAAACACAGTACTGTACATTGTACTATACACGGTACAATACACTGTATATACACAGCATGTATGCAACAGAAAATGTACTATTTTACAATAATGTTCTAAAGTTTAGATCATCATATAAAATATCATGTACAAATCACCTTCCTGCTGAACCAGAGAGGAAACAGGTTCCTCCTCCTCCTCCTCCTCCTCCTCTTCCTCCTCTTCCTCCTCCTCCTCCTCCTCCCCCTCCCCCTCCTCCTCCTCAGCTTCAGGGTCCATCATCCAGCCATGACAGCCACCGCGTCATCAAGTACTTGTGTTCCAATTGCATTTCCGCACTTCCGAGGATACCTTGCAAGTAGTTACTCGTGACGTAGGCGAGTACACACTGGACCTCTAAGAATTGGAAAATGGCCTACGAGTTGAACTAGTGAGTTGATAACCTGCTTCCTGTTAATGCTGATCAGGATCCAGAATGTCTGGGTTAGTTAATCCAGGTAACAGAGATATCCTGGTATGTTAATCTGGGTAACAGATCCAACTTCATTCATTCATTCATTTTCTTCCGCTTATCCGTTTCCGGGTCGTGGGGGTGACAGTCTGAGCACCATCACCCAGATCACACAGCACCTGATTAAGAACCTTCCTGTAGGTGGTGAGCCCACGGGAAGGTGGCGCCCGGTGTGGGACACGAACCCACTACCCTGAGATTGTGAGTCTCATGCTCTACCAACTGAGCGAGCCGGGGGCAGATCCAACATGCTGGTTTTATTTTGACAGTCACCGTAATGACAATTCAACTTGATGGTCGGTCGACTAGAATGTCCGTGTTCTCCTGTTAATGTTCAGAGCTCATTGTTCTCTGGTGTGTGTGTGTGTGTGTGTGTGTGTGTGTGTGTGTGTGTGTGTGCTTTCAGTACTAAAACTAACAACGAAATCTCCTCCTGTAGCTCTTAAACTCAGAGTATAACGGCCTTTACATGACTGGTTGCTCTTTACTCATGATTCTAGATAAACTACAACTGTTATTTTTCAGTTTTTAACTTGATCTAGTTTTATTATTCTTGTTTTTGTTCTCTTTGTACTGACTCTACCGTGAAATTATTTTTTTAGTACTACTCTTTTCATCATAATTATTAGTTGTTTCGTAACGATTACTGTTGTGGTTATTTGTAGTTTTTATCTCTACTTGTTTAAATCAATAAGTTGCTGTGTGATGGGTCGGGGTGCGGGGCTTTGCGTCTCTGTGTGTATTAGTACTGAAGTAGTACTGCTCCGGACACGACAAACAGTCCAGAAAAGGTAGAAAAACAGAAGAACAGAAGCAACAAAAGTCCCTCAATGTTTTGTTTAATGAGACATAAGGGAAGTGATGAACATTAAAGGAGCAATAATAATTTTCACTGTGAAACCAAAGTGAGGCTCAAACACGTCACGTCTACTTTTCTACTTTTAACTTCAGAATGACGAAGAAAACCTGCAAAGAAACCATCTGGCAATCGTCCGAACCAGGAGTAAACGAGATTCATACCGGACAGCGAGTGGGGAAATGACAAAGTGGTGTGAACACTGACAGGAAGTGTGGTCTGGTTGTTCTCTTCAGTACAACAAACCCGTCTGCTGCTTTCTGCTCTTTAACTCCAGTTTGAACTAGAAGCTTCTTCAGCCGGTCAAACTACAGTTTCCTCTCACAGACTGAAGGTCAAAGACTTTTCACTGGCGCCAGAAAGTCCAGAGAACAGTCGAAATAAAGAGGGAACAGTATTTATAGAAACTGTCATGAAAACATAAAGAAAAAAGTGAGAACCTTCGTCTGCAAATTAATATTATGATCAAGTCCCCAAAAAAATCATGAAAATGTAAAACAGACAGAAAATCTCTTCTGAAAAAGCCAAAGAGCAAAAACAGAAAAACGATCAGAGAAAATTTCCTTCTCATTCTGCAAAAACAAACTGAAAACAAACAAACAAACTGAAAACGAACTGAAAACAAACAAATTGAAAACAAACTGAAAACAAACAAACTGAAAACAAACAAATTGAAAACAAACGGAAAACAAACAAACTGAAAACAAACAAATTGAAAACAAACTGAAAACAAACAAACTGAAAACAAACAAACAAACTGAAAACAAACAAATTGAAAACAAACAGACTAAAAACAAACAAACTGAAAACAAACAAATTGAAAACAAACTGAAAACAAACAAACAAACTGAAAACAAACAGACTAAAAACAAACAAACTGAAAACAAACAAACAAAAAACCAAACAGACTAAAAACAAACAAACTGAAAACAAACAAACAAACAAACAAACTGAAAACAAACAAACTGAAAACAATCTAAAAACAAACAAACTGAAAACAAACAAACAAACAGAAAACAAACAGACGAAAAACAAACAAACAAACTGAAAACAATCTAAAAACAAACAGACTAAAAACCAAACAAACAAACTGAAAACAAACAGACTGAAAACAAACAAACAAACAGAAAACAAACAGACTGAAAACAAACAAACAAACAGAAAACAAACAGAAAACAATCTGTAAATGATAGAAAGAAACAGAACCAGTGAAAAGGTCAAATAATCCCATAAATAATTCAGATGAAATCAAAGAAAAGGTCCCGATGTTTATATTCCAGTCTTGATTCTTCAGGGACCAGAGGCCTGTACTACGAAGCTGGAGTTTCTCTTATCCAGATAACTTCAGGATTAACTCTGGTTTTCCGTACTATGACGTTCACTCACTTCTCACCAGGATAAATCACCTGGTAACTGACGCTGAAAGTCTAACCTTCTCCGGAGCAGGTTATGTTCTGGATAAGAAGTCGGAGCTCCGCCTCCTGACCAATCAGAACTCTTGGAAAATGTCCCGCCCATTCTTAAATGATGGTGATTGGTGGGCGGGTTCAGCGCTGAGCTGCAGTAGAGATGATAAATTTATTCAGAATGATCTTTCTGACATAATAAAATAAATCCTGGTCTCTGAGGCTTTGAAGGAGGTTTTTGTTCTGGATTGTTCCAAGTTAGTTTATCTGTTATAATGAGGTTCATGATCACACCTGACAGAACTGCAGAAACATGAATTTATGGAACCAGAACTACTCCTGTCGTCACGGTGATGAATTAATATTCCAACATGAAACACAAGAGAAACTCAGCCTCAGAACAACTGGATGGAAAATCTAAAGTAACAGAAGCTCAGTGAGGAAGTTCAGCCCGACACGGTTCTGCTGGAATAAAGTGAAACTGATTGATCAGCAGACGTGCCGTCAGTTTATATCACTGATTAATTAATCTGGTCTAATCTCACCAAGTCAGCATTAACAAGTCAGGAATGTTACAGCAGTGTTGCTTTAAACCTGCTGGATGTGTTTAATTCTTCATAATCTCAGAGAATAACTGCTCCTTCAATAATCTGTAAACTGCGCTGCAGGATTTCTCCTTCTGTGATTGGTCAGACGCTGCAAACTCCGCCCCTTTCATGTGAACGCTCACGTAGGTCTGGGTGGAACCAGAGAGAACCTGCTTGGTAGTAACGGTGGTCAGGATGGTGTGTCTGGATCAGTCAACCAGGAAACAGAGATCCTGGTATGTTGATCAGGGTTCGTAATACAAGTCTCAGGACCAGAACCAGAACCAGAACCAGTCTTCAGCATCGAGTCTTCAGCCCGAAGAATGATGAGGACGGTTCTCACAGATGTACTGCAGGTCTCAGTCAGATCTCCAGTAGATTCAATCAGATCTCAGTAGATCCGATCAAATCTTCAGCAGATCTGATCAGATCTCCAGTAGATCTGATCTGATCTCCAGTAGATCTGATCTGATCTCCAGTAGATCCGATCAGATGTCAGTAGATCTCCGGTGCTGGCCTCACTCAGGAAGAACTTCCACGTAGCCGTCTGAATCTGGAAAGTCTGAAGCAGAAAAAAAACAAAAGTGAAATCTGAATCGAGACGCAGCAAGACCAGAAACCACGAGGAGAACAGGGACACTCACTCTCATAGACCACATCACTCAGAGTCGGACTCTGGTCTGGTCTTTGATGGGGTCTTGGATCAGGTCTTTGATCTAGTTTTAGATCTGGTCTCTGGTCTGGTCTCTGGTCTGGTCTCTGGTCCGGCCTCTGGTCTGGTCCCTGGTCCGCTCTCTGGTCCGGTCTCTGGGCCGGTCTCTGGTCCGGTCTCTGGTCCGGTCTCTGGTCCGGTCTCTGGTCCGGTCTCTGGTCCGGTCTCTGGTCTGGTCTCCGTATGAGCAGGGCCGTCTTCCGTTTGATGGAGCATCGCAGGTGAACTGCGAGACCCTGGTTCTTCTTCTTATAGTGACGGATCAGATCCTCCAGACTCTTGAAACAAATCTCCTGCACCCCCCCAGCTGTCTGAAACAAACAAACAACCAAACAAACAAACAAACAAACAAACAGGAAACAGAAACCTAAAGTGAGTGACGAAGTACAAAACAATGTTCAGACAACAGCAGGACGAGTTTCTACCAACACCACTGATCCTGGCTGGAATCTTAATCTAGTCTACTTCAGTTTTTACTGTTTTACTCCTAAATGATTATATTCTAGCCTGTGTACTTTTCCCTTAACGACTTTGTATGTATAACCTAGAATTAAAAAGGGCCAGACAATCTTTCTTCTCTGAGATCATCACCAAACACAGTACTAATGCTGGTACTTTGTTTAGTGTGGTGGACAGACAGTCCCTCGCCATCAGGACCTCCTGATCTCTTCTCAGATGCGTCTCGGAATGATGTCCCTCCTATTTCACCATCAAATGAGATCAGACTGAGTCAGTGGGTGGAGCTCAGGCATTACGACTGGAACCCCTGAGCCTCCACCCAAAGATGTTCTGTCTAATCTGGCAGATGTTCTCCTGTTAGACTGAGCAGCACTAACCCACATTGTTCTCCAGCTCAAACCCACAACATGCAGCCTCCACCCTCTCCACCCTCTGCACACAAAGTTTTTATACATGTTTTACACTGTCTAGCTCCAGAGGTACTACACAGAGTACACAGCTCTCTTCAGACGGGTTTTTTTCTCTCCAAAGACTACTCTAAAGACAGCCGTTATCAAAGCTCTTTTATAAAAGAGTAATCTGGATGCTTCAGTAATTAGTAACTCCAGGTCCATATCAAACCTTTCTTGAGTAAGAATATTGAAAAGGTGGTTTTTACACAACTGAATGCTTTTATGGCTCAAAACAATGAGCTGAATGTTTTCTAGTCTGGAAGTAGGTCAAACCACAGCACTGAAACACTCTGATTAAAGTGCTGAATGACGTCTACATGAGCAGGGACACTTCCACTGTCTCACTTTAACTCTTAAGCACTGTTTCCACAGTGCCCCTTGGTACCGGTGACGGTCAGGTGGGGGTTGACTATCCGTAACCAGACCCGTATCAGTGCCGCGTTTCCATTACACGGGGAACGGTTTGAAATGTAGGCGGGGTTATGAACGGTTGCGTAATCATGCAGGATGTGACGCCATAACGGGAGGACATTTTCAAAAAAGTTTCCTGATTGCTGCAGAAGAAGTGATTGGAAATGGCTGCTTGCTGGGAGAACAGAGGTTGTCAGGGACCAATGAACAGACGGCAGTGTTGAAGCTCCTCCCCCTCATATCCAGCACATTGTGCCTGGTACCCCAAGTGGAGGGGTAGCGAGAAATGGTTACCAATGGTACCGGTTGGTAACGGTTCTGAGTCAGTGGAAATGCACAACAACCGGTTCCGATCTGACCCGTACCGGCACCAAGGGGCACTGTGGAAACCGGGCTTTACTGGATCTTAGTGCTGCTTTGGACACAGTTGACCACAATGTCCTGCTGGACCCACTGGAACACTGGTTGGATCTTCTTGCTCTGCACTCTGTTGGTTTAAATCCTACTTGGAAGATCACGACTATCCGGTGTCAATAGCTGATTATGAATCTGAATTAATTAAAATCACTTGTGGGATTCCTCAAGGCTCCATCCTTGGGCCCCTTTTATTTAACATCTCCATGCTCCCACCGGCTCAGATCATGGAACATTACAACATCTCTTATCAGAATTACCAGACGACACACAGCTCTATATATCAGCGTCAGTGAATGACCACGCCCCCTTATACCAGCTGAGGAAATGTATAAATGAAATGACGGAGTGATGAGTCAGCACTTTTTACAACTCAACCCAGAGAAAACGGAGCTCATTGTTTTTGGCCCCAAAGAAGAAAAGTTAAAGGTCAGTGCTCATCTTGACTCCAGGTCACTCAGGACATCAAATCAAGCAGAATCTGGGTGGAGTTCTGGACTCAGACCTGAAATTCAACAGCCACATTAAGACAAGAACCAAATCAGCTTCCTACCGTCTGAACAATGTTGAAGAATCAAAGGATTTCTGAGCAACAAGATTCTGAGAAACTTCTTCTGCTTTCATTTTCACTGGAACGGAGTGTTTACAGGCCTCAGGAGACAATCTGTCAGACAACTACAGCTCATCCAGAACACTGAGGGTGGAGCATATTACACCACCACGCTGAGGATGGAACATATTACACCACCACGCTGAGGATGGAACACATTACACCAACACACTGAGAATGGAGTGCATTACACCGCCACACTGGGTGGAGCTCATTCCCCCACCACACTGAGGGTGGTGAACATTACACCACCACACTGAGGGTGGTGAACATTACACCATCACACTGAGGGTGGAGCACATTACACCAACACACTGAGGGTAGAGCTCATTACACCAACACACTGAGGGTGGTTAACATTACACCATCACACTGAGGGTGGAGCACATTACACCAACACACTGAGGGTGGAGCACATTACACCATCACACTGAGAATGGAGTGCATTACACCACCACACTGGGTGGAGCTCATTCCCCCACCACACTGAGGGTGGAGCTCATTACAAAAACACACTGAGGGTGGGGAACATTACACCATCACACTGAGGGTGGAGCACATTAAGATAAGATAAGATAAGATAAGATAAGATAAGATAAGATAAGATAAGATAAGATAAGATAAGATAAGATCAGATCAGATCAGATCAGATCAGATAAGATAAGATAAGATCAGATCAGATCAGATCAGATCAGATCAGATCAGATAAGATAAGATATCCCTTTATTTATCTCGCATGTGGAGAAATTTGTACACCAACACACTGAGGGTGGAGCTCATTCCCCCGTGCTCCACCCTCCACTGGCTGCCTGTGTATCAAAGGACTTCAGAACCTTCCTTCTGCTCTAGAAAGCTTTGAATGGTCTCGGCCTAAATCCTCTCAGATTGATTTGTAGAAGATCAAAGCTCCAGACCTCTGAGGTCATCAGGAAGAGGTTGACTCACTGTTCCTACAGTCAGAAGAAACAAGGTAAAGCAGCTTTTAGTTCCTACCTCCTCACCTGTGGAACAAACTTCCTGAACACCTGAAGACTGCTGACACACTCACTTCTTTTAAATCAGGACTTAAAACATTCCTGTATGCACGGGCTTCAGAATAAACAATAGATTTTACTTACTTATTAAACTTATCTTAATAAATCTCTTACCTTATTTATTCTACTTTTCTTCATTATTTGTTTTAATGTATTTCTTTAATTTCTTCTAAAGCTTTAATGTATTTCTTTATTCTGTATTTCTTTCATTTCTGTTATGTCTTTGTAAAGCACTGTGGGTTGCCTTGTGTTTGAATGGTGCTTTGCCTTGCCTTACTTATTTTAGCCTGTATCTTGTAGCGTCCGGAAATTCTATTTTCAAAATGTCCGGAGAGAGAAATGCCATTTAATTTCTGTGTGTGAGTGTGTGTGTGTGTGTGTTACCAGCAGTGTGTAGCTCCCAGTGTGTGTCTGCAGCAGTCGGTAGGTGTACACCACCTTCTGTTTGCTGAACAGAAAGAAAAACATGTTGAACACGTTAGTTTCAATGCCCACTCCTTTAGCTTAGATTAATGCTAACTCCTTTAGCTTAGATTAATGCCCACTCCTTTAGCTTAGATTAATGCTAACTCCTTTAGCTTAGATTAATGCTAACTCCTTTAGCTTAGCTTAATGCTAACTCCTTTAGCTTAGCTTAATGCTAACTCATTTAGCTTAACTTAATGCTAACTCCTTTAGCTTAGCTTAGCTTAGCACTAACTCCTTTAGCTTAGCACTAACCCCTTTAGCTTAGCTTAATGCTAACTCCTTTAGCTTCATGCCTCTGCAGGCTCCAGTGTTTTGTGAATTGATTTTTCGGTCAGTCAGTCAGTTAAAGGTGCTGCGACTATGAAACTCATTATTCAAACTCTATGACGGGGCTCTCTTGGCTCCAGTGTTATTACAGTGACTGTCAAAATAAAAGTCCCAGTAAACATTCTTATTGGCTCTACTGAGCATGTGCAGAACTAGTTAGTACCAACATGGTGACCAAATGGAGGAGCAGGAGGAGCCGGAAGAGGAGCAGCACCAAGAGGAGGAACAGCACAAGGAGGAGGAGCAGCACCAGGAGCAGCACCAGGAGCAGCACTGAGTCTGGGATTTTTTAAAGGTTGCACATGGGAGCCGTTCTTGTTTACAGTGGCTCCGCCTCCCAGAAAGTTCTGTAAGTTTTCTGTTTCCATGTAAAAACTTCTGTGACTCAGAAGTCACAGGCATGTTCTCTCCTGGCACGCTGACCTTTCCTCCTCACTCCTCCCACTGTCCCAAAACGTGTGTGTGTGTGTGTGCGTGTGTGTGTGTGTGTGTGTGTGTGTGTACTCACTACACACAGAGACACATTGCTCCCTGGATGGTCTCGCTGTCTCGGATCAGATACGATCCGTCCTTGTTCTTCTTCCCCAGCAGCTCCTCACAATGCAGCCGGCTGATGGCTCCATGGTAACAGGCCGTCAGCGCCGCTGCCATGGCAACCAGAGGATGACGGACCCTGGACGGGCCCTCAGCACCTCCTCAGCACCTCCTCGGCTCAGCTGCAGGACGAGCTGCTGGTGTGTGTGGAGGAGAAGAGTGACTGAGAAACGATGACAGACTGTGGCAGGAAGTGTGTGTGTGTGTGTGTGTGTGTGTGTGTGTGTGTGTGTGTGTGTGTGTGTGTGTGTGTGTGTGTGTGTGTGTGTGTGTGATAAACGCACACAATGAGCTGTACATCCACAGCAGATTTACTTCAAACTTTCAATACATTTGATCTGTTTCTTGTAGCACTTTGAGAAGTTTACATGTAAAGTTTTATAAATAACATTTGTTATTAATATAAAAGACACACAGAGGAACAGGAACCATTCATTCTGATCCACCGACAGAACCCAAATAAACCTGGTTTCCCCTGAAGAAACAGCAGTGTTTACACATTTTTACTGTATTTGAGATCTCCTCGTTTTCTCGCAGTTTAATCTGTTGTAGCAGATTATTTTCATCTCCACACACACCAGCAGCTCGTTTCTCCTCCACCTTTGTGTTTGACCCTCCTTCAGTTCAGTGGCGTTTCTCCACAGAGACTCTCGGTGGTTTCAGCTTCAGTGGAAGCAAAGTTCATCAACACAGTGAGCAGCACAACAACAACAACCACAACAACAACGATCCGTGAAGCGGCAGAGTGATGGAGGAGAGCCCATTAAAACCAATAGTGTCTTGTGGAGCCCCCTGCTGGTCTCCCACTGGACCAGCAGTGGTGCTGAAGTCGGCTGACCCTGCACTCTGGTAAATCCTCCACCTCTCCACCTTCAGCCGCTGATGGCGCCTCGCTGTGTTTCTGTGGAGCAGCGCTTTTCGTTTGAGGCTCAGGAGTTTATCGTCACTCTGATAAAACGTTCAGCGGAATCCAGCAAACAGCAGAACAAAGAGCAGAGAGTGAAGGAAGGGTTCCTTCTGCTCGAATTAAACATGAGAACAGACTCAACCTCCCGTGTTGCACCAGGATGAGACTTGTGGATGTGAACTGTGGGAGTTTAGCTGGAGAAGAATGATGAGACTTTACTCCACCTCATTATGAGGAAACTCTGCCGCCTGCTGGAGAAACTGTGAAAACACAAGTCATGATCACGTGACTGTCATGTTGTGGAAGGAAAGACAACAACCTTCTACACTTTGTTCTCACGTCTGGAACGCAGAAGAGAAAGAATATGTCCAGTTGGTTGATAAACCAGCCCAACGTCGTTTCCCTTCAATGGGGTCGCGTTGGTACCAGGCCGCACGCCACGCCGCCGACAGGCCGCACGCACGCTACGCCGCCGGCAGGTCACACGCCATGCCAAGCCGCCGGCAGGCCGCACGCACGCCACGCCGCCGGCAGGTCACACGCCATGCCAAGCCGCCGGCAGGCCGCACGAACGAACGCCACGCCGCCGGCAGGCCGCACGCGGGTTTAATTTCATTCAGTCTGATAAGTTGTGATGTTCAGATAGAACCCCATGTCGCAGCATGTAGAGTACACTATACTCCTCACTGTCTCCTTATCTCCTGCTCTCAGTATATTAATTAAACCTTTGTTTTCTCAGCTGCTTCCTTTAATGCTCTTCTCTCCTCATATTTCTTACACTCCATCATGTTCTGTCTCAAACGTCCCACACTGTTCATATTTACCATCTTTATGTTCTCCCAGTTTATTAAGTGTCCCATTTAATCCAGGAGGCCCAATCCTTTATCGTGTCATTACCGTCTCTTCCTTCCGGTTTCTTCCCGTCCTTCTACCCTCCCGACCTGCTCCTGTATAGTAAAAAGATCTCTACCTGTTCCCTGAGAGTCCCAGTATTCTTACCACCCGTACATGTTTCTTAACTCGTGTTCTCCCCTCAGCTGGGCTCATCTGAACTGGAGAGACATTGTTTAGTCGATATATCTACATTCTCATTTCCCTCAATTCCAACATGAGCTGGAACCAGACAAACCTCACATTCCCCCGTTTTCTGCATTTCATTTATTAAACTGTGTATTTTAGAAATCAACTCCTGTTTGCATGATTTCATTGTTAATCTGTTTGTGTTTCTGCCCAGATATCTGACGCTATCACTGCTTTACTGATTTCATATTCTGTTATATATTCCAATTCCGTTACTATCACCATCAACTCCACTGCACACACTGATAGAATATATACTGCCGCTCCACACCGACCTACTGGAGGGTTTTTTGACCCATCTGTAAAAACCAATGTCTCATTTATGTATTTATCTAAATATGTTTGAGCTATATACTCTGCTTGATCTTGTTTCTTTATTCTGTTAATCTTATTTTTATTCCCAAATCTACCACTGGCACTTTAAATAAACAGGGGGGGATATTTGATAGTGGGACTGTATTACTAAAAGTAATCTGCTCGGCGATCACATTCCCAATACAGCCAAAGCCGTTTACAAACACGTGTTCAATACTCCCAACAGTCTCTTAATATATTTTTGACTGGATGATATATTCCATGTCCCCTGATATAGACCTTTTTCACATTTCCGCATTTTAAACCGGATGTGGTGCTCATTTACTTCCGGTGGCTATCGCTTTAGCGTTGGACAGTGACGATAATGGCTCAGTCTCGACGCGGTTGTTTTTGTTGTGTTCCTGGTTGCTCTTGTGGGTCAAGAAAACAACCATACCTCTCTTACCACGCTTTTCTCACGGACCCGGGCTAAAGGAGGCAGTGAATCCAAGCTATTAGGAGGGATGAGGGTCTGAAATTCTGCACAAAGCCAGGGAGTACTTTAGTATGCAGCCAGTACTTCACCAGGAGGATGTTGTCAGCGGATCCACCACCTATCGCCTTAAAAGTGGAACTGTTCCATGTCTCTTTCCCTGGAATGACTTTATTGCACCACCTAGAGGGATTCTGTCTCTGGCTCAGAAACGGGAGCTTGTCCTCTCACAGCTCTCCAGGCTGACGCTGCTACTGCAGACCACCATCATGTGGCTCATCCACCCACAGGTAAATATCTAAGATGGTAAATTGCATAAGTTTGTCATATAAGATCAAATATAACTAATAATACAATTGCAGGACGCGTTGCAGCACCAGTGTGTAGATCTAGACCATCTAGAGATCAAATCAATGACGGATACATATCCTGTATTCTTGCACCTGGACTCACACAATGTGTTGATCCACAAGGAAATAATGTCACAGGAGCTCAATAATTAAACCAATCGTGCTAGTCAGTGAAAATGAAAACAAGACGGTTTCAATTTAATTTTACATTTAAAAAATAAAGTAAGGAAATTATTAGAAAAAAATGAATACTAAAACGTTTATAACATTGTGAGTTATTTTATAGTTAGACCTTATTTATATAGTAATGTATTTTATTGTATGATCATCATTTTATTTTTTGGTTTCACAGGTGCACTAGATGAAATTCCTATCTGAGAGTGTGTTCCGGATCTTCTGGGAGTCCATTGCTCCACCTGCATCCCGCCTCATATACTGGACCCGAGCACAGACAGTTGAAGATGACGCCTGAACCCAGCGCTGCCCCAGAATGCCTTGAGTTTTAATGTTCTCCTTCAGGGTGGCTGTGGGCATGAAGGAGCAGCTTATTGCTGACGTGTTTGACACTATTCACTGTGATTCACACAACTTGAGATTTAATGTTCAAAACACAGTGACAAAGGGTCATTTATACATTTTAATATGATCATTACTGCATTGAAATAAACACATTGATGGTGTTGAAGTAAAACATGTCCAGTTTTGATTTCATCTGGTAAATGAACGATTCATCACGCCACTCTCACTCAACAGTTATTGTTATAAATGTGTCAGTGACAAAGTCCCACCATTCCAATCCAGTGATTACCAGCTGACCCTGTCCCTGCCAGTAGTATGTGTGTGAACGCCTCAGACTTGTGTGGCCATCCTGAACCTTGAGGTAAGCAACCTGGGTCACATCATTTGTTTTGGACGAACTCCAAAGTTGAGAGGCAATCTAAAATGAAAGCTATGAGTGGTTGGGACTCCAGTTGGCATAGTTTTTCTCCTGATGTCAGGATGTCGGGATCAGGAAGTGGTCCTACAAACACATGAGTGACATAATCACAGTAAGTTAAAACAAAGGAAACATTACAAGCATAAAAACATTAATTACCAATAAATGATACCTGTGTAAGCTCTGTACAGCTGGACTGCACGCATCTGCCCCCCCCCCCCCCCCCCCCACCACCTCACTGGCAGGTTCAGGATGGATCCTATACAAGAAATAAACAAATATGACAAATAAATAAAGGGACAGGTGAGCAATTTGGTCGGACATGGAGGGATAGATTTGTGAGAGCTAAGATTTTTACTTAAATTGTGAAAACTACTACGGAGATTGTCACATACTAAATGATATTACAAAAGGAAAACAATGGTTCCACTTTTTTTTACCTGTGTTCTTGGTCTGGTCCATCTGTGTAGATCACTTGTGCAGGTCAGTGCAGGAGGAAGCGTTGGCAGCTGGAGCTGGGAGAAGTGAGCAGTCTGATACAGGAGTTCAACTACTGTACATGGTGGTTAAAGCCTTTACCAGCTGCACAACTACAGGAATAAACCAACAACTCAGCTTGTCAACACCCAGTGAGGTCTAAAACAGAGAAGTGTTTTTAGCACATATATAGAAATTAATACTTAGCAGTAATACAGTAACAGAATCCAGAGCAGCAGAAGATAAATAGTAAGCGCTCCATCATACAGGAGTTGTTCATCGTACATGAAGGTTCTTCAGCTCTCATCTATGACAGCTGATACTATCTGATACTATCTGATACTATCTGATACTATCTGATACTAAAAGCATGCAGAAGCAAAGCAGGGTTAAGGTTAACATCTGGCATCATCATCATAACTTTCCCCTATCATAATAGCAAACACATATCAGAATGTAAAATATCATTTAAAAGTCTAGATCATGCCTTCAATAAATACCTCTAATAATTTAGCAGACAAGAAGAGGCTTCTCACCATGTTTATGTTCATCATATGTTGTAGCTCGCGGTTAGCTCACTGAACTACGTCTTTTCTTACCTTGATAGCTGTGGATATATTCTTCATGGATGAACTTATACCCTTCTTCAAGTGTATTTGTTCGTGTATTACCCGCTGCGATGGCCTTCACATCAGCAAATGAAAAAGCTGGCAAGTTCAGGAGCGTGGGTGAAAAGATAAGGTCCATTTTCAATGAGACCGGCACAAACAGGAAGTGATCGAGCACCACGAGGCGCTACTTCCTGTTGTCGTGAAAAAGGTCTATTCATCCAATAGGAAACAGGATTTTCCATCTCCTTAATCTCAATGGTTGTTCACCCATTTCAACTTGTATTGCTGCGACTGGAGATGTTTTCGACGCTCCACTACACATTCTGTCCCTGAACTTGTTGAACATCTAATTTTTGAAGACGTGTTTCTGCCGCTGACCCGGAGGCCGGACCCCCATAACCTATTGTTGCTCTCATCATAGCCTGGTGGACGTTAAAGAGTGCTGCTGTCGATGCTCCCGTCTCTTCCTGAAGAGAATCTCAATAGATTATTACTTTTTTACATTTTTTCTGTCATTTCATTGATATGATATGATCGATATGTTAGTCTGTCATCCAGCCACATGCCCAGAAACCTCACCACTCCAACCTCTTCAACTTCTGGACCATACAGTTTCAATGTTATGTCCTTATGTCTTCCATAAAAGCACATTGAGTCTCACCCACAGTAAATCTGGCTTGGCTTATGGAGGTGCCTGTCCCTGCTGCTCAGGACCAGTCTGAGTTGGGTTTGGACTGGTTGGAACTGGTTGGGCCCAGTGTGGCCTAGTGTGGACTGGTTTGAACTGGTTGGGCCCAGTATGGACTGGTGTGGACTGGTTTGATCTGGTTGGGCCCAGAGTGGACGGGTCCAGGTTAGGACCCGGCCCAGGAGTGCCGGTTCAGGCTATAATCATTGTGACCTCATACGACATGAAAATGTCCCGGCACTTTAAGTCCTGATGATCTGAGCAGCTTTAGTTGAACAGTAGATCATCCTGCTGACCTTAGACCCCACAGCCACGCATGTCGTAATGATTGTTGTCACTGGAGGAGGTTGTTGCTGCTCTGCTGCTGCGTTTCAGTCACACTTTGAACATGGCCGCCGCCGCGGTTCAGTGGGGCGCTTCGGTGGTTAAACATGGCCGCCGTGGCGCCACCGTGCCGCTGCCAGAGTGAGTGAAGCTCCAGTGGAATAACATGTGTTTAGTTCAGGGAGGATGGGCTGGGTGTGGTCCACTGCAGCTATTATTACCTCTGCTCCTCCTGCTGCTGCTCCTGCTGCTCCTCATCCTCCTCCTGCTGCTGCTCCTCCTCCTCCTCCTCCTCCTGCTGCTGCTCCTCCGCCTCCTGCTCCTACTCCTCCTGCTGCTGCTCCTCCTCCTCCTCCTGCTCCTCCTCCTCCACCTCCTGCTGCTCCTCATCCTCCTCCTGCTCCTACTCCTCCTGCTGCTGCTCCTCCTCCTCCTCCTGCTGCTGCTCCTCCTACTCCTCCTGCTGCTGCTCCTCATCCTCCTCCTGCTCCTACTCGTCCTGCTGCTGCTCCTCCTACTCCTCCTGCTGCTGCTCCTCATCCTCCTCCTGCTCCTACTCCTCCTCCTGCTCCTACTCTTCCTCCTGCTGCTCTTCCTCCTCCTCCTCCTCCTGCTCCTACTCCTCCTGCTGCTCTTCCTCCTCCTCCTCCTGCTCCTACTCTTCCTCCTGTTGCTCTTCCTCCTCCTCCTCCTCCCCCTGCTCCTACTCCTCCTGCTGCTCTTCCTCCTCCTCCTCCTCCTGCTCCTACTCTTCCTCCTGCTGCTCTTCCTCCTCCTCCTCCTCCTGCTCCTACTCCTCCTGCTGCTCTTCCTCCTCCTCCTCCTGCTGCTCCTTAAACTAAAGGAATTTCATCTAAATCTTATTTTCTGTCTGTGAGAATATAAACGTGTTTTAAATCTGTTTTCAATCTTGTTTCCATCAGAGCAGCTGCTTCTCTTTCCCAGTGGTTTTCTGGAGCCTCAGTCCAACGTAGTATTTAAACTTTACTACTTTACTCTGTGGCTCCAGGCTTTACCGCTTCAGAGAGCAGGTGGAGGAGCAGGAGCAGGAGCAGGAGCAGGAGCAGGAGCAGGAGGAGGAGCAGGAGGAGGAGCAGGAGCAGGAGCAGGAGGAGGAGCAGGAGCAGGAGCAGGAGGAGGAGCAGGAGGAGGAGCAGGAGCAGGAGCAGGAGGAGGAGCAGGAGCAGGAGGAGGAGCAGGAGGAGGAGCAGGAGCAGGAGGAGGAGCAGGAGGAGGAGCAGGAGCAGGAGCAGGAGGAGGAGCAGGAGCAGGAGGAGGAGCAGGAGGAGGAGCAGGAGCAGGAGCAGGAGCAGGAGGAGGAGCAGGAGCAGGAGCAGGAGCAGGAGCAGGAGGAGGAGCAGGAGGAGGAGCAGGAGCAGGAGCAGGAGCAGGAGGAGGAGCAGGAGCAGGAGCAGGAGCAGGAGCAGGAGGAGGAGCAGGAGGAGGAGCAGGAGCAGGAGCAGGAGCAGGAGGAGGAGCAGGAGCAGGAGCAGGAGCAGGAGGAGGAGCAGGAGCAGGAGCAGGAGCAGGAGCAGGAGGAGGAGCAGGAGGAGGAGCAGGAGGAGGAGCAGGAGCAGGAGCAGGAGCAGGAGGAGGAGCAGGAGGAGGAGCAGGAGGAGGAGCAGGAGCAGGAGCAGGAGGAGGAGCAGGAGCAGGAGCAGGAGCAGGAGCAGGAGGAGGAGCAGGAGCAGGAGCAGGAGGAGGAGCAGGAGGAGGAGCAGGAGCAGGAGCAGGAGCAGGAGCAGGAGGAGGAGCAGGAGGAGGAGCAGGAGGAGGAGCAGGAGCAGGAGCAGGAGGAGGAGCAGGAGGAGGAGCAGGAGCAGGAGCAGGAGCAGCTGGTCTCCTCTGTGGTCACTTCATCTCTGCTGAGACTGATCTTTACCCCCCCACCCCCCTCTCAGCGCTCCCTCCTCTCCCTCTTCCTCCCCCCTCTCTTTCTAGGCTCTCCCTCCCCTCCTCCTCCCCCCTCTCTCTCTCTCAGCTCTCCCTCCCGGCTCACTTCCTCTCTCCTCGTCCCTGCGTTCAGACCTCCTGGCTGCGTCTCCTCGGCTGGGCGATGCTCCTCCTGCGTGGGCTGCTGCTCCTCCTGGGACCCCTGCTGCTCTGCACAGGTAAGAGGTTGTGGCCAGGTGAGGCGGCGCTCAGCGCTCCTCCTCCTGGGGGAGTGCGGAGCAGGACTGGGGGGACAGGAGGACACATTAACACACATTCCAGCCGGGGGGCTGCTGGGCCTGAGGACGGAGGTCCAGACCCCTGCCCGCCTTACTTAACCCCGCCCCCTGGCCCTCACACTGAGCAGGTGGAGGCGGGGCCAGGATGAGCGTTTTTTTATAGCAGGCTGATCCTTGGAGGCCGAGGCTGAGCTAATCGTAGCCCAACATGTTGACTGTCTGATCCTCTGGAGGAGCAGGAGTGTGTGTGTGTGTGTGTGTCTGTGTGTGTGTGTGTGTGTGTGTGTGTGTGTGTGTGTGTGTGTGTGTGTGTGTGTGTGTGTGTTACAAGTTGATCTGCACCTGAAGCCTTGTTTTTAAAAATATCTTCCCGGGTTGGATCATCTGTTCTGTTTGTCCCAGTCAGTGTGTGCAGATTACAGTTCAGTGAGAAACAATACACACACACACTGATGCTCTATAATCTGGATGTTAGAGGAGGCCGGTGCTCTATAATCTGATGTTAGGGATAAGATGCTCTATCATCTGATGTTAGGGGAGGAAGATGCTCTATAATATGGATGTCAGGGGAGGACGGTGCTCTATAATCTGATGTTAGGGGGAGATGCTCTATAATATGGATGTTAGAGGAGGAAGATGCTCTATACTATGGATGTTAGAGGAGGAAGATGATCTATAATATGGATGTTAGAGGAGGCCGGTGCTCTATAATATGGATGTTAGAGGAGGCCGGTGCTCTATAATCTGATGTTAGGGGTAAGATGCTCTATCATCTGATGTTAGGGGAGGAAGATGCTCTATAATATGGATGTTCGAGGAGGACGATGCTCTATAATCTGATGTTAGAGGAGGAAGATGCTCTATAATGTGGATGTTCGAGGAGGACGGTGCTCTATAATCTGATGTTAGAGGAGGGAGATGCTCTATAATATGGATGTTAGGGGGGAGATGTTCTACAATCTGGATGTTATAAGAGGAAGATGCTCTATGATGTGATGTTAGAGGAAGATGCTCTATAATCTGGATGTTAGAAGGAAATGCTCTATAATCTGATGTGAGGAGGAAGATGCTCTATAATATGGATGTTAGAGGAGGCCGGTGCTCTGTAATATGGATGTTAGAGGAGGGCGATGCTCTATAATCTGATGTTAGAGGATGAAGATGTTCTATAATATGGATGTTAGAGGAGGAAGATGCTCTATAATATGGATGTTAGAGGAGGACGCTGCTCTATAATCTGTTGTTAGAGGGGGAGATGCTCTATAATATGGATGTTAGAGGGGGACGATGCTCTATAATATGGATGTTAGAGGAGGCCGGTGCTCTATAATCTGATATTAGGGGTAAGATGCTCTATCATCTGATGTTAGGGGAGGAAGATGCTCTATAATGTGGATGTTAGAGGGGGGGATGCTCTATAATCTGATGTTAGAGGAGGAAGATGCTCTATAATATGGATGTTAGAGGAGGGGGATGCTCTATAATCTGATGTTAGAGGAGGAAGATGCTCTATAATATGGATGTTAGAGGAGGACGATGCTCTATAATCTGATGTTAGGAGGGATATGTTCTACAATCTGGATGTTATAAGAGGAAGATGCTCTATGATGTGATGTTAGAGGAAGATGCTCTATAATCTGGATGTTAGAAGGAAATGCTCTATAATCTGATGTGAGGAGGAAGATGGTCTATAATCTGGATTATAGAAGGAAGATGCTCTATACTAACCCCTCCCCTCCCTGCAGGTGAGGAGCAGAGCGGAGCAGGTGAGTCATGTGACAACTTCACAGACTTGGATCTGTCGCACTGCCTCCTGGGAACCACTCTGTATGTGCGTCTGCTGCTCTACACTCGCTCTAACCTCGACTGTGGCCGGGAGCTCCGCCACCACCGCCTGTCCTCGCAGCCGCTGCTCGACCTGCGCCGGCCCACCGCCTTTGTCATCCACGGCTACCGGCCCACCGGGGCACCGCCCATCTG
Source organism: Lipophrys pholis (assembly GCF_963383615.2). Classification (NCBI taxonomy): domain Eukaryota; kingdom Metazoa; phylum Chordata; class Actinopteri; order Blenniiformes; family Blenniidae; genus Lipophrys; species Lipophrys pholis. Next base: position 22,163,401 of record NC_137648.1, on the reverse strand, counting down.
GATTGACCACATCGTGCACCTGCTGGCGGAGCAGGAGGACCTGAACATCATCGTGGTGGACTGGAACAAAGGCGCCGCCAACCTCAACTACTTCATCGCCGTGTCGTACACTCGGGAGGCCGCGCACAACCTGACCGGCTTCCTCCTGACCATGGAGGTGAGGGCGGCACGCAGTCCACCACCAGTCCTCGTCCTGTCACCTTCATCCTCACGTCTTCTCATCCTCTAACCTTCAGGACCTTCAGAATACTACCTGACCTTCAGAACCCTTCTTGACCTTCAGAACCCTTCCTGACCTTCAGAATGCTTCTTGACCTTCAGAACTCTTCCTGACCTTCAGAACCCTACCTGACCTTCAGAACCCTTCTTGACCTTCAGAACTCTTCCTGACCTTCAGAATGCTTCCTGACCTTCAGAACCCTACCTGACCTTCAGAACCCTTCTTGACCTTCAGAACTCTTCCTGACCTTCAGAACCCTTCCTGACCTTCAGAACCCTACCTGACCTTCAGAACCCTTCTTGACCTTCAGAACCTTCCTGACCTTCAGTCTTCAAAGTCAGCAGGTGATTGATTCTGTCCCGTCCTTTCTTCAGGAGGAAGGTGCGTCTCTGAGCTCCGTCCACCTGGTGGGCGTCAGTCTGGGAGCTCACCTGGCTGGATTTGTGGGAGCCAACCTGAAGGGGAGGATTGGGCGGATCACAGGTAAACCAGGAGGGGGCGCTGTGCAGTCCTTGTATGAAACAGGCCCAGAGAGCAGACCACTTAGTCTGTCCTGTCCCTCCTCCAGGTCTGGACCCAGCAGGACCCATGTTCACCAGCGCCACGCCAGAGGAGAGGCTGGACCCCACGGACGCCATGTTTGTGGACGTCCTGCACACCGACATGAACTGTGCGTGTCTTCTGCTGGTTCTGCATGTCCAAACTGTGCTAAATTTCAAAACTGTCCCGATGTCCTGATTGTCCCAATCTCCAAATCATCAAATTTATCCAAATGTCCAAATCGTCAAATTTGTCCCAAAGTCCAAATGGTCCCCAATGTCCAAATTGTCCTAATTTCCAACCTGTCCCCAATGTCCAAAATTCCCTCCATATCCAAACTGCCCCAACTGTCCTCCATGTCCAACCTGTCCTTCATGTTCAAATTGTTCCAATGTCCAAACTGTCCCGACGTCCAAAATGAAGTGACAGTGTGTTTTCTCTCGGCAGCGTTCGGACTGCAAGGAGCTCATGGACACATAGACTTCTACGCTAATGGAGGAGCCGACCAGCCGGGATGTCCCAAAACCATATTTTCAGGTGAGAACCAACCAACCCACAAGTGTAACAAACCTACCTACCCCAGCAAGGCTGGAGGCCAGGGGCCAAGGACCAGGCCAGGGGTCCAGGACCAGACCAGGGTGCCAGGACCAGGCCAGGGGTCCAGGACCAGAACCAGGCCAGAGTCCCAGGACCAGGGGGCCCAGCTGTCTTCCTCCTGAGTTTCTTTCTGAATTCATGTCCCAACGTCCAAAATGTCCTCGATGCCAATCAGCATTGGGTTGATGCCTTCAGTTAAAAATGCGCTGAAGACATTACACACACACACACACACACACACACACACACACACACACACACACACACACACACTCACAGTCTTCGCCTCTTGTGTCCTGCAGGTAAATCGTACTTCGTGTGTGACCACCAGCGCTCCGTCTTCCTCTTCCTGTGCGCTCTCAACCGAACCTGTTCGCTCACCGGCTACCCCTGCTCCTCGTACGCCCACTTCCTGGACGGCCGCTGTCTGCAGTGTGAGGCCTTCAAACCCAACTCCTGCCCCGTGTTAGGTGAGTACTGCAGTATTTCCACATCAATGTACTGAACACTCAGTACTGCAGTACTTCCATATCACTGTACTGAACTCTCAGTATTCCAGTACTTCCACATCACTGTACTGACCACTCAGTACTCCAGTACTACTTCCAGAGCTTCTGGACAGGATGTCAGAAATTAACAAAACATGGACAACAATGTAGAAAACTTCAGTGATATTTAGTTTTACATCAAAGCTAATGGCTAGCCCTGAAGCTAACTGAGTTAGCTCTCATGCTAACCAAGTTGGCCTTGAAGTGAACTGAGTTAGCCCTCATGCTTAATAAGTTAGCCTTCATGCTAACTGAGTTAGCCCTGAAGCTAACTGTGGTAGCCCTCATGCTCAATGAGTTAGCCTACATGCTAACTGAGTTAGCCCTCATTCTCAATGAGTTAGCCTACATGCTAACCGAGTAAGCCCTCATGTTAACTGAGTTAGCCTGGCATGCTAACACATGTGACCTGCAGGTTACGACATGAGCCATTGGAGAGACACTCTGCTGCGACTGGGACAGACCAGAGTCTTCTTCAGCACCACCAGCACACTGCCCTACAGGAGTGAGTCACACACACACACACTCACAGACTCACACACAGACACACACACACACACACACACACACAGTGATGCACAAAGTGTTCAGGATTATTGTTTACAAACTGAATTTTGTGTGTGTCAGAGCTCAGCTACAGGGTGGACATGGTGACGTGGAACCAGTACCTTCGCTGGGGCGTCGTCTCCATCCGGCTGCACAGCGGCAGGAACTTCACAGAGACTCGAATCGACCAGTGAGTGTTTGTAAACAACAACAACACAAACTATAGACACGATGACACAACAACAAAGACACAACAACAACCAGAGGTCTGTACTAAGAAGCTGCTGTTCTCTTCTGGATTAACTTCAGGATGAACATCAGGATGAACTTGTTTAATTACGAGTTGATAACCTGCTTTGTGTTAATACTGATCAGGATCTAGAATGTCTGGGTTAGTTAATCTAGGTAACAGAGATAACCTGGTATGTTAATCCAGGTAACAGAGATATCTAGGTATGTTAATCTAGGCAACAGAGATAACCTGGTATGTTAATCCGGGTAACAGAGATATTCAGGTATGTTAATCCAGGTAACAGAGATATCCTGGTATATTGACCACGGGTCGGAGTTCAGGCCTCAGGTTCCACTGTGACCGAAGTTCTTCATGACTCATGTGCTTCATTCTGTATGTCCCTCTCATGTTCCCTGATGTTTCTAATGTTCCCTTCCTGTGTTCCTCTCATGTTCCCTGATGTTTCTAATGTTCCCTTCCTGTGTTCCTCTCATGTTCGCTGATGTTTCTAATGTTCCCTTCCTGTGTTCCTCTCATGTTCCCTGATGTTTCTAATGTTCCCTTCCTGTGTTCCTCTCATGTTCCCTGATGTTTCTCATGTTCCCTTCCTGTGTTCCTCTCATGTTCCCTGATGTTTCTAATGTTCCCTTCCTGTGTCCCTCTCATGTTCGCTGATGTTTCTAATGTTCCCTTCCTGTGTTCCTCTCATGTTCCCTGATGTTTCTAATGTTCCCTTCCTGTGTTCCTCTCATGTTCGCTGATGTTTCTAATGTTCCCTTCCTGTGTTCCTCTCATGTTCCCTGATGTTTCTAATGTTCCCTTCCTGTGTTCCTCTCATGTTCCCTGATGTTTCTCATGTCCCCTTCCTGGTTTCCTCTCATGTTCCCTGATGTTTCTTTTGTTCCCTTCCTGTGTTCCTCTCATGTTCCCTGATGTTTCTCATGTTCCCTTCCTGTGTCCCTCTCATGTTCCCTGATGTTTCTCATGTTCCCTTCCTGTGTTCCTCATGTTCTCCATCGTTCTCCTGCTGCAGTAAGCTCCTGCGGTTTGAGCAATACACCTCCACCCGCCTGCTGGCCCAGTTTGATGAGGACCTTCAGCACGTCCAGAAGATCTCCATGAGAATCAGCACAGGGAATGTCATCGGCCCTCGATACAAAATCCGGCTGCTGCGGATTCGCTTCACGCCGCTGGACCGCCCTGAAAGGTGTGTGCTGCCCTCTGGTGGCCTGAAGGTGGATCGGAGTGGTGGAGCTGCTCGGTGGTCTCACTCTGGTTTTGTCTTCTTCAGGCCTCTGATGTGCCGCTTTGACATCATCATGGAGGAGAACATGGAGGTGGCCTTTCGTCCTCTGCCCTGCAGCTCTCGCCTCTGACCCCCCCCAGACCCCCCACATTGAGGAGACCCCCACCCTGAGGAGACTCCCACCCTAAGGAGACCTCCAGGGAGACCCCCACCCTGAGGAGGCCTCCCACCCAAAGGAGAGCCCCCACCCCGAGGAAAGCCCCCACCTTGAGGAGACCCTCCCACGTTGAGGATACCTCCCCAGGGCCCCCAGAAGGTCGGACCCCCTCCAGGCTGGAGCCTTAGATCACTGCCACAGACCCAGTGGTTCCTGTGGAGCTCTGAGGAACCATGAAGATTCCAGAAGCTGAGATCAGGGTGAAGATTCCAGAAGCTGAGATCAGGGTGAAGATTCCAGAAGCTGAGATCAGGTCATGAAGACATCCTCAGACACTTTTAAACGGTTTTCAGCTTTTCTACCTTTTCCATGGAAACAGACATCGTTCTCAAAACGTTGCTGTTGAAAAATTCAACTTATCTGAGATTAAAAAAAGTTAAAGTGATGTACAGTAAAACCTGTGATGTAGGGACGCCCTACAATCCAAGGGCAAGTGTCCTCTGAAGACAGGTGTCCCCTTTTCAGAGGGACCGGTCACGAGGACAAATTGTAGGATCAGTTGATATTGAACGAATCAAACACCAAATTTGTTCTGGTTATTTAAAAGCACATAACTGAATCAATACAAGATGTAGACTATATAAATACATATATACATATGTATATAAGATGTATACAAGATAACTGTAAATAAGATTTAATTTACTTCAGGGACCACATACAGTCCAGTTTCAGCTTGAGTGGACCAGACTGGTCAAATATTGCTATAATAACCTTTAAATTTACACCACAAAGTTTTTCTTTGTTGTGGTCACAGTGGATGTGATGAAATTATCTATATTTTTACAAGATCAAACTGTTAGTACTGAAAATGATTACAATCTCAACATAAAGTAAATTTTATTGAATCATTCCACTGCAAAAAACTGAAATGTCAAAAAAACTAACTCGTATAAATCCTCTATAACCTCCTTGCTTGGTGAGACCAGATTGGAGCCTCTAGTGGGTTTTGGCCCTCGGGCCTTATGTTCTCTGTTGTTCAGGGAACGTGAAATTTAAGTACGCATGACGTCAAAGTCATCATCCACCCTGTGCGCTAGGCTCCGACCCTCTGCGGGGATTTACGGGATTGTTACGTTGAACGCGCATGAAAGGGAACCAGGAGTGTAGTATGGAGGCAATCATGTATCACCCGTGGCCTGAATATTCCAATAATCAGGTCCAGTCCAAGTATTTTGGTCTTCTTAGTGTCGCTCAGCTTGAAATTTGCCAGGAAATCCTGTCCGTTTCCCGCGTCAGGCAGGTTGTCCGCACATCACGGTGTGTTAACGGTTAAATGTGTGTCGGTGCACAGCGATGTGTCCACTCTTACCGGGTCCCCTCCTCAGAGGTTCTACTGTATTTTCACAGGAACCGTGGCAACGAGGCCTCAATCATATTGATGGATCACAAAGTGATCTGGTTTCCTTCTGGATCCATTCTCTATTAATGGAGCTTCTTTTAATTCTTCAGTTTTTTCTTAACGTTCCTCTGTGGGGTGTGTGTGTGTGTGTGTGTGTGTGTGTGTGTGTGTGTGTGTGTGTGTGTGTGTGTGTGTGTGTGTGTGTGTGTGTGTGTGTGAGAGAGATCTTTTATTAGCAGACTGAAAACCTGAATCATGTGAAATCAGTGTCACAATGTGAAACAGGAAACGTTTGTGTCGGTGCCTTCATGTGAAGTTCTCATGAGTCAAACTGAGTGAAAAATGAATCTTGGAACCAAAAACTGATCCATTGTTTTGTTTTTTTATTGTGAATTTCTACACAGAAAAATAAATGTTTTTGAATTATATTTGATTTCCCTCAAGTTTTTTTCACATTCAGAGCAGCTCACAGCGACTGGTTCTGTTTTATCAATTAATAATAAGGTTGGACTTCTGAGTGTAACTGAAGGAGGAGGAACCTGCAGAACCAGGCCCAGAGGCGAAGGAACCTGCAGAACCAGACTCAGAGGAGGAGAAACCTGCAGAACCAGACTCAGAGGAGGAAGAACCTGCAGAACCAGACTCAGAGGAACCTTTCTGATGGGTTAGGGTTGGCGGTCAGAGCTCAGATGGATTGTGGGTAGGGATTCAAGCCCCGGTCAGACTATTATTATTATTTGTACTAATTTTATCAGTAAACCTGGAGGTCCAACAAAGCTTCATGTCATTGCTTTGTTTAAAAACTGGAAACTATTTCATTTTTATATCTATTTCATTTTATTTTTTCCCCTGAATGTATGTATTGATCGTTTTCTATTCACCAGCAGCAACAAGCGCCGCTACAGGAAGTCACCAGTTAACATGGGAACCAGTTAATCCGTAACACGAGTGTAGTGCTCCATTTACCGTTATATCTGACATAAAACACGACACAACAATGATAAACATAAAAGCTGACCACTACAACCAATTAACTGATTACCGACTTTAATTAAATTTCTTTTTCAAGTAATAAAAGGGCCAAAAAAAAAATGCTAAAAAGTTAGCCGATGCTAACTGACATCATACTTAGTGATATAACATAAATTAGTCACATTAAACTTCTCTAAATGTTCAGTACTGGGTTATTTATCATCATTAAGTGTGTAGAAGTACTGAGATGATATTATTATGTCTTACATGTGGATACATACCTTGGATGTTTTGTTGAACAGGTGCAACAGGTAAAGTGTCCAGCTCTGCTGCTGAGCCAGTGAACTATGGTTCTTATCAGTAAACAAAGGTTCCTACCAGCCACATATTTTCATTTACTATTTGAAGTTCAGCTCCTCGACCTCCACCTGCTCCTGAGCATCTTCGTTTCCTCTGCAGTTCTCAGAAACGCTCCTGGTTTCATTCAGAAGTTATGATAGTTTGTTTCTGCCAAACCTTTTTTCATTGATTTCAGATGTAACTTGACAGAAGTTGATGCAAATTTTCCCCAGAAGCCAAAACATTTGTCATCAGAAAAAAAATATGAACCTCATTGTCTCAGATAAATGACAGATATCATTGATTTAAAGGTTGAATGACATTGGTCCGAGCACTGAGCCCTGAGGGACGCCACACACAGTACCCAAACATTCTGACCCCGGTGTCTTCACAAGCTCCTGTCTTTTCTCTGGAACTCCTCACCCAATTTAAAAGAACCTCTTAATTAAATATTACTCTAATTTAGTCAGTAACACCTGATGATTTATCGTTTCAAACACGTTATTTAAATCTCTGGACTGGTGGTCCCTCATCTTTTAATGTCGGTGGAGTTTCGCAGAGCCCAGTGCTGCTGGTATTCTCAACCCATTTTGGTTGGAACTGAGTCATTTGTGTCTTTCTGTCAATTTGCATAACCTGATGACAGAATCTTTGAGGAGTGGAGGAGCAGAGAGACCAGCGACTAGCCTGTGATCTTTGTTTACAGTTTTCTACATTTCTTGATGACCTCGGCATGTTGACTGACCGAGTGTCACTTTGCTGCTTCACCTTTCAGAGGAAGTCGTTTCCGAATTCCTCCTGAAATCACTCCTCCGTCGGGAGTTCCAGTCAGTTTGACGTCAGAGACTCTGAGGAGGATTTCTTTTCTCCGCACGGCGACACCAGACCCTCGACTGCAGGAGCACAGGTGAGTACGTCACCGTGGAAACGTGGCATGTGCAACGCCATTGACCTGTAAAGCTGCAGCCAGGCACTTTCTATTGAGACCACACACACACACACACACACACACACACACACACACACACACACACACACACACACACACACACACACACACACACACACACACACACACACACACACACACACACATAGCAGAATCAGCAGACACATGAGGATGAAGGGAAAGCGTCGAGGCAGCACAAACCTTAACACCCGGCTCCTTTGTCCCCCCGGCTGGGACCCCGCCCCCACCTCGCCCCCGGCTCGCCGCCGCTTCGTATAAATTGAGCGGTCCAACTTTTTCTCTGTTACACTGTGTGTGCGCTTGTGGGCCAGTTTGGAAAACATCCAGTGGGCAAAGATGTCGCAGTACTCTGGGAAGGTGAGTAATGGCTGCAGGTGTCCGATGTGAAGACGCGTCGCTCCCCGTCCTCCACCGTCCTCCACCGTCCTGCGCTGTGGCGTTGGTTTCCACCTGTTAGCGAGCCGCGGTGAAGAAAACGTAACTTCAGTCTGTCGGCTGTGCGCTGAAGCTTTGTTTCTCCTGCAGATCACCTTCTACGAGGGGAAATGTTTCACCGGCAGGAAGCTGGAAGTCAGAGGTGACTGTGACAACTTCCAGGACCGCGGCTTCATGAACAGGTGAAGCACACATCCGCCGTTCAGCTCCCATATTGTGCTTTGACATGATTTCACACGCTGTTGAAAAGAAAGATGGCCGCTGAACGTGTGAGAGAGTTTCTTCCTGGGCAGAATCTTTCTCTGCTGTTTCACTTTGACAAACACTAAAGAAACACAACAAGCTGCATCAGTCGATCTCACGTCTTCAGAGCAGGTGAAGCTGGTCGTGAGATCAGGTGATCATGGCCCAAACATCACCGTGCAAAGCATGATGGGATTGATCCGCTGACTATAGGGGGAATAATCTTGGTTCCGTTGAGCTCTGAAGGTGTAGACAGTGTAAAACCATCAGAAGGCCTTTGATCAGCCTCCGAGGTGTGACTGTGAGCGCCCCCTGTGTCTGCAGGGTGAACTCCATCCGTGTGGAGAGCGGCGCCTGGAACTGCTTCGACCACCCTGACTTCAAGGGCCAGCAGTACATCCTGGAGCACGGCGAGTACCCTGAATTCCAGAGGTGGAACTCCCACAACGATCACATGGGATCCTGCAAGCCCATCCGCATGGTAAGTCCGAGTCCGAGTCCGAGTCCGAGTCCGAGTCCGAGTCTTCCCGGACTCAGTCGTCTCAGTCACACACACGTCAAAACATATCAGCAAAAAACTAAAAATAAAGTGTTGATCTAAACGATGGTTTAGTTCTGTGGATCGGTCAGAGGAGCAGCTTTACTGTGAAAACCCCAAAGAAAAACCCAGTTTGTCGGTCGACCTGTCGAGACACTCAAGTTCTAACGTTGACGGTTCCTGTGGCTCTTTTCTGACCGTGTTCGGGGCTGAGGCCCGTTTACAACCATTTCAAGTGAAAACACAAACTTTGGCAGCGTTCTGGGCGTCTGTTTACACGACAACTGAAAACCAAACTTTTTGACAACTCTGACTCAGTCGACGTGGAAATGGCTGAAAACGAGACTTCCTGGAAACACCCGGGCTCACTAACCATGACCAGCACCAACTAGTGGCCCTACATGAAAACTACATAATTTTCAGTGTTTGTGTCGTTTCCGTGGAAACAGACATCATTTTCAGAACGTTGAGCGCAAATGTGTAACTTTTCTGAAATGAAAATAGAAAAAAAACCGATCCGTTTTCAACTGAAGCATGACAACGAGGCCGAAGGCGACGCCGCCATCAGTCTGAGCGCTCGGTTCTCCGTCGGTACCTCTGAGGTGTTTGACGTGTCTTCTCTCCCGCTCCGCAGCACGGCGAGCATTACCGCATCGAGCTGTTCGAGGGCTGCAACTTCTCCGGTCAGTGCGTGGAGATCTGCGACGACTGTCCCTTCCTGCAGAGCCGCGGATTCTCCAAGAACTGCATCAACTCCGCCAAGGTCTACGGAGACGGAGCGTGAGTTCACACACTGCACCGCCATCACCAACATTTGTTATTGAAAATACTAACCTCCAAGTACACCAAGGCTCCTCGCTGAGAGTGAAGTCACAGGTTGTGGAGTTTGGTCAAGTTACATTCAGGAGCTCGGAGTGATTTTTAACGTTTGTCAGAATCGTGCGGTCAAGCACGTTAGCATCGCGTGTAGAAGCTACTTTAGTGCAGTCAGCCAGGACGACGTGGTGAGAGTGAGAGAGTCGCTCAGTTACTTCACTCTTCCTAAAAGTCAGCAGCTTTCACTGTCAGGAGAACTTTACCTGTTAGAGGTGTCGGACGGCGGGCGACTCAGAAATCCTCAACCAGCAAACATCAACAGGAAGAACTTGGAAAGTTTCGTTTTCAAAGCTTCAGATGGAAGAAACTTGATGAGTCTGACCAGCAGGCCAGTCCAGGACACTGTGTTCTCTGACCCTGTGTTTTCTGCCTCCGTCCTCAGCTGGGTGATGTACGAGGAGCCCAACTTCCGCGGGCGCATGTACATCGTGGAGCGCGGCAACTACTGCAGCCACAACGAGTGGCAGGCCCAGAACCCCAACATCCAGTCCATCCGCAGAGTCGTCAACTACTTCTAAGCCTCGCGCCATGTGCACCAATAAACCTTCTCTACAATAACAAAACACCTTTTCTATCAAACCCTGTCTGTGTGCCTTGTTTCCTCGTCACGCCGCGTTTCCCTTCGCTAACGGCCAGGTGTCGCTGCGGTTTGCAGAAACTAGCGCTGCGGTCAGGAAAAGGTTAACGGCTTTAGGCTTTAGGATTGAGGCTTTATTTCCTGCCGACATTTCAGTCTCTACATATCGTCCTCGCCGCCACCGACAGAACAAACCATTTAATCCACATTTCATTTAAATTCTACCCGACACTCACAAATTACCAGGATTTTTCTCGAAACCCGACGTGGAGCTGAGCAAGCTGCGAAACCCGAGTCTGTTTTTAAAAAAACAAACTCTTTCATCACTTCAAATCAATTCACTTCGAGAAAAAAACTCTCACACACAATCAAATGAGTGTTTCCTGAAACTGAAATCACATGAGCAGAGTCCAGTCAGTCACATGACCATGTGGACCAATCAGAATCAGAACAGACATTTTCTTCAGGACGTGAGCCCGTCTGCGACTGTTCTACCTCCTTTACAATCGTTCTGCCAGAAATGCGTCAACTTTTCATCGACTTTTTAACATTAAGATTCAATCGGACTCTTTGAGGACCGTTTCCACGGCAACGATTTCAAGAGAAAACACAAAACTTTTGCAGTGTTTTGGGGCCGTTTACATGACAATGGAGCTCGGAGGAACAATAAGCGACTATTTGGAAACGTCCAGACTCGGTCGTCGTGGAAACGGAGGAAAACCTTTCCAAAAATAACCAACAGCACCAACTAGTGGCCCAACGTGTTATCCTTTCTGGAACGTTGCTGTTTAAGTGCAAAACTATTCTGAAATGAAAACACAAAAACAACGTTTTCAAGTGAACCGTTGTCATGGAAATGGCCTCATTCTGCTCGGGGTCAAAGTGCAACGCTGAACACACAGAACGTATTCATGAAGAGAAACACTGCGACTCTTTAATCTGTAGAAAACACTTTATTACTCAGACTCTGTTTGAAAAGACAAACTAAAGGTCAATCTGTGAACACAAAGGTTTGTACAGAGCAGCATCAACTTCCTGTTTTCACACAGAAACGCCAAAATAAACCCCTTGTTTAAAATGTTCCTCACGAAGCTAAAAACCTCGAGAGGAACAAACCCTACATGAACCAAGCTGCTGATTCTCCAGGACGGATCATTTACAGGCTGAACCGATCGACCCTGAACGCATCACGTCTGTCTCAGGAAGCTGCGCAGCGAGGCGATGACCTCCGCCTCCTCCTCCAGCGTCAGGTCCAGGTGGTCTTCCTCATGGTGGGGGATGTCCTCCAGCACCTCCTTCACAAGCTCCGCCTCCTCTGAGCACATCAGGTCAAAGCAGGTTTATTAATCTGGTTATTTAGAATCAAATTGATGAATCGAAACAGGACCTACCTGCGGAGGTGGAGGAGGTGGAGGAGGTGGCCGGCTCCTCGGACGATGGAGACGAGGAGGTGGAGGAGGTGGAGGGGGAGGAGGCGCCGAGCAGCTGCGGAGGGACGACGCCATTATTGTCCAACAGCAGCTGAGTCGCCTCCTGAACGTCTCCGCCAGTCAGAGAGAGCGCCGCCTCTGACGACGAGCGCTGGAAGCCCAGGTACAACAGCTACACACACACACACACAGCTGGATTATACAGGTTCAGCAGCTCCACACACACACACAATAGGATGGCAATTAGTGGATAGGCTCTGCCCCCTGCTGGCTGTCAGTACCTGGTCCACCTTGTCGGGACTGAGCGGCCCCTGCTGTGTGTTATTGTTGGAGAGCTGAGAGGATTCCACCAGGATCTGAGGAGACACACACACACACACACACACACACACACACACACACACACACACACACACACACACACACACACACACACACACACACACACACACACACACACACACACACACACACACACACACACACACACACACACACACACACACACACACAGGTCAGGCAGCAGCAGTGTGTGGTGGAGGAGTAGCCAGGAGGGGGCGCTCACTGTGTACGCTGTGTCTGCGTCTCCGTCGGCCTGCTGCAGAGCTCTGGCTGCGTCTCGGCGGGAGAATCCCAGCTCACTGAGGGAGGAGACCACGGCCATCCTGCTCCTCCTCCGCTGAGCCTCCCTCTGCTGCAGCTCCTGCTGCTCCTGCAGGCATAGCACCGTCAGCCAGAGTGTGTGTGTGTGTGTGTGTGTTTGTGTGTGTGTGGGCCACCTGTCTGCGGGTGCTGATGTGCTCTGCTGCCCCCTGCAGGTCTCCCTGACACGCCCTCAGGCCCAGTCGAGCTTCTCTCTCAGTAAAACCCAGAACCAGCAGCTGAGACACTTTGTCTGGGTCCAGACACACACGGCTGTAGAGAGACTCCACCTGACACACACACACACACACACACACACACACACACACACACACACACACACACACACACACACACACACACACACACACACACACACACACACACACACACACACACACACACACACACACACACACACACACACACACACACACACACACACGTTCACTGCTGTTCTACCAATAGCAGTAGAACGATCACCAAACAGCTGTGAGGAAGAGGGGAAGCAGGAGGAAGAGGAGGACTTACTGAGGACAGCAGCTGCAGCGCCTTGCTGTCGTTCCCCTCGATGTAGGAGAGGAGGCTCTGAAGGAGGTACAGCCTCAGAAACAGCACCTCCTCTCTGCCAGTGTTACCCTACACACACGGTGGTGATAGGAAAGTTTGAACTCTCTCTCTCTCACTCTCTGTCTGTCTATCTCTCCCTCTCTCTCACCTTGAGCATCATCAGTCTCTCTCTCTTCTCTCCATAGCACTGCAGGAAGATGCTCTCGGCTCTGTTCAGACGGCTGCTGGCGTCCTGCAGGCAGCTGAGTGCCTCCAGAGCTCGATAACACCAGACGATGTCCAGCTGCAGCACGGCCGAGTTATCCACCGAGGACAGGAGGGCGGAGCCACACTGGCTGCAGGGGGCGGAGACAGAGGATGGGGAGGAGTCAGATAAGAGGGCAGAGCCACAGTGGCTGCAGGGGCCAGCGACAGGGGGGAGGAGTCAGAGGAGGAGTCAGGGGAGGAGTTAGGTCAGCAGTACTTGAAGTGCTGATCAGCCTGCAGGAGGTGAATCAGAGCATCGTCGTATTGCTTCTTCTTCATCAGTGAGCGACCTTTCTCATGGAAACCCATCGCCAGGATCAGAGCCTACACACACACACACACACACACACACACACACACACACACACACACACACACACACACACACACACACACACACACACACACACACACACACACACACACACACACACACACACACACACACACACACACACACACACACACACACACACACACACACACACACACACACACACACACACACACACACACGTCAATGTGCTCTCTGTTCCTTCTCATAAATTCAGAACACAAAAAGCTTGGAAGTCTATGATCATGAGGTTTAAGCACACGCACACACACAGTAATACACACCTTCTTCTCCTTATGAGGGATCTTCAGTGGGTTTCCCTTCTGGTCTGCAATCTCCAGAAAAGGAGTCGTGTGTGGATCCTCAGAGCCATCTGACACACACATACACACACACAGAGTTAAACATACACTCTGGATCCAGGTTCCTGTGCTCTCCTCCTCTCTCACCTCTCTCTGAGAGGATCTGGAAGCCTTTGTGTGTCCTCTGCAGACTCTCCTCCTGATTCCTCCTCTTCTCCTCTTCCTCGTTCAGCTGCTGCTTCCACTCAGCATCACTCAGCTTCAGCACCATCACCTTACTATGGTTCTTCACCCCCTGCTCATCCAGGCACTGGCCTACACACACACACACACACACACACACACACACACACACACACACACACACACACACACACACACACACACACACACACACACACACACACACACACACACACACACACACACACACACACACACACACACACACACACACACACACACACAATTAAGTTTGATAAAGAATATTCTAAAACTAAGATGAAGACTCGCTTCCTGTCTCATGGTAGTCACTTCCTGTCTCACGTCAGTCACTTCCTGTCTCATGGTAGTCACTTCCTGTCTCACAGCAGTCACTTCCTGTCTCATGGTAGCCACTTCCTGTCTCACAGCAGTCACTTCCTGTCTCATGGTAGCCACTTCCTGTCTCACAGCAGTCACTTCCTGTCTCACAGCAGTCACTTCCTGTCTCATGGTAGTCACTTCCTGTCTCACAGCAGTCACTTCCTGTCTCACAGCATGAGATCCTGATCTGACTCACCCACACTGAGAGTTTTCCCATTCAGGATCAGTTTTATGTTTTGGAGCTTATAGTCTTCTCCGATCCTGAAACAAATAAACAAACAATCAAATAAACAAACAAGCCAGCAGGTGGAGAGTTGTGAACCAGCGAAGACGAACCTGTCCACCAGCTGCTGCGTCGGCACGTCCAGCCTCGTCTCCACTTCGCTCTTCGCCTTGGAATCCTACAAACACAAACCACTGTCAAGTTCATTTTCAAAACTTTTTGCGACATTATTGCAGCTTTCTGGTGTATTTTTGTCGGCTGGTTCGCGGCTTCATGCGTCACACTGACAACATGGACGGAGATGTCGGTCGGTGTCCCACCTTCCTGCTGCCTCGGGGCAGCAGAAGCTCCAGTGTGGCCACGCTTGTGTCCCTGAACGTCTGATTTCCTTTTCCTCTCCTCACCGCATGAACTCGCACCGACTCCAGAGCGCCACCCACCTCGGGCGGAGGCAGAGCCAGCAGGGCGGCGTAACGCTCTGCCAGCTCCTGGCGAGAAGGGCAGAGGCAAACAGTAGAGGACAGGATGTCCAATCAGGGCACAGGACCAGAGGACAGGCTGTCCAATCAGAGTGTTGGGTTGTTGTTGTTGTTTACCTGCATGTGCTGACACCCCGGCTGGTTGTTGTCCTCGGTATACGGAGGATTCCACAGTTGGATCTTGTCCTGCTTCAGCAGGATCTTCAGCTTCACCTCTGTGTTCTGCTCCACCATTGTCTGTAAACAAGTAAATAACAATGTAAACAGCATTATTTTAGCATGAAGGGATACATTAATAATATACGAAGCATTCTGTACAGCTGCAATATATCCTGAGAAAATGTGTTGTAAATTTGGTGAGTTATAATTATGTAAAGCAAACTCATTGGAGGAGCGAGTCCTCATCCAAGATGGCCGCCACACTGATACTTCCTCAACACGGCGGGACAATGTCTCCGTGTCTCGCGAGAGACGTCTAGACTGTAGTTATGTATATTTATATTTATATGTGTGTTTCTGGATTCCTCGTGTCGTATTTAAAGTAACTTGGACCGTTTCTCCTTCATTTTATATCAACATCAACATGACGTCAGCGCGCTGGAACGCGTAACCAGCAACGATTGTCACGTGACGCCCGGACACAAACACTGCGTGTTTCCATTAGCAGAGCTCACAAACATGCTCTGTCAACCACCCCTCCCCCGCTGGTCACCGGGAAACCACTGCAGATGAGTCCGCGACTCACCAGAGCTTCGCGCGGCCACGCGTCCGTCAAATATCTGTAAAATCTGCGTTTGTCCAGCAGCTGCGAAACGTCTGACGCCAGAGAAGACGCAGGCACAAGCAGGAGCGCTCACTCTGAGTGCGTTTCAGCGTCCGGATGACGTCACTTCCGCCCACCGACAGTCTCAGTACAGGAGCATCTTCACCAAGGTACACGATCTTTGGTCCAGCACGGTGTCCGACGAGGGACAAACGTCAAAAATAAAAACAAAACAAAGAAGTCAAATGAACTGAGATGTCACTTATTAAAACAAAGAAGCAACTTTATTGAAAGATAAAAACAATGAAACGTAAAAAAGAAACCAATAATGATCAAATAAATAGAATAAAAGAAGGGAAAATCTAAAGCAGCCAAAAACAAGAACTTATCTCATAAAGAAACATTTAAATCTTTCAATGACATTCAAACAAAAAAATTAATTCCATTTAGAATAAAGATCAAATCAACTCAATGTGAATACATGAAAAAAGTGAATTAAACCAAACTAAATAAAATGAAATTTTAATTGTGATGAAATGAAATGAAAATTAAACAAAACATAAAACACACACACACGCACACGCACACGCACACGCACAGAGGAAGCATGAATGATGAAAGTGTAGTGAGTTTACATAAGTCACCCACGGAAACTAAGTTACAGAGTATCGGGGGGGCTGTTTATACGGTTGGATATTTTCTGTTGTTCTGGTGTGAGAAGTGAGAAGGGTGAGAAGGGTGAGAAGGGTGAGAAGTCTGCTGCGAGTGGTTGTAAAACGAACGTCTTAATGTCATTAAAACAGCCAGCTTTAGAACCGTCTTTTGACACGCCGCCTCCGACTCCCGTCCTTGCGCATTACAAAAGTAACTAATGACCTAAATCTTACTTGATTAGTTACAGCAACGTTCCCAGGTCCCCTCCAGTTTAACACAGTGTGATCACATGACAAGCAGATGCTTTTAGCCCCGCCCCCTCCCAGTGGACTCTGCTCAGAGCAGCACGGCGCATGCGCCGTTCTGTCCGCTCGGAGTCAGGCTGTGTGTTTATATGAGCGTGTGTGTGAGAGAGAGTGTGTGTGTTGGGACCTCATGGCGGCTGTTCCAGACTCTCCTCTGTACCTGGGCCTGGACTTCAGCACGCAGCAGGTAGACACGCCCCTTCACCTATCCTCTCACCTGTGCGCTCTGCCGCGCGCGTCACGTCGATGCCGCATGCACGGTATACAGCGGAGTCATAGCGCATGCGCAGATCTGGCAGCAGACTATCGTTTGTTTGATGCAGAGTTGCAGAGTTAGTTAGTTAGTGAGTTAGTGAGTTAGTTAGTTAGCTCTGTAGTCAGTCCAGTAGCTTTATGCTCAGACGGACTTTGACTCGCGGGGGAATGATGCGTGAAGTCCAAAAGTCACGTGATGCTCAGTGTCGGTTTGTCCCTTATAAAAAGATCCAGTGAAAGAAGGAAAATGTTCGTTACTGTTGTGCCTCTTTTTACTTTTTAGTCAAACACAACCAAATAGAAATACAACAAAAATACAATAGGAACACGCGAGTGATTCACCCAAAGTAACATTAAAAAAGTGAAACGGATTTAAGACAAAATAGAAAACTGGACATTTCAAAAATAAATCTGAATCAAGAGCAGAAATACAAAAGGAACACCAAAACAAGCTTCAAAATAAATCACATGAATGTCTGTCTTTGACATGTCCAATGTCTCTAACGTGTCGTCCTGTCGTGTCTGCAGCTGAAGGCCGTGGCCATCAATGAGAACCTGGACATCGTCCATCAGAGTTGCGTCCACTTCGACTCAGAGCTGTCTTCCTACAGGTGCCATTTTATTCTGAAATTATTTCAAACAGGCTTTTATTGTGAAGCTGAAACCGCAGCTTTGTTTGTTTGTTTGTTTGTTTGTTTGTTTGTTTGTCGACTCCAGGACTGAGGGAGGAGTTCATATCCATGCTGACAGACTGACGGTCACCTCACCCGTCCTCATGTGGGTCGAGGTGGGACACACACACACACACACACACACACACACACACACACACACACACACACACACACACACACAAACTAACCAGTTAAGCTCTGACCTCTAAATGTGTCTTCAGGCTCTGGACCTGCTGTTGGACAAAATGAAGAAGGCAGGATTTGATTTCTCTCGTGTGCGAGCGCTGTCAGGTAGTGGTCAGGTGAGACACACACACACACACACAAACACACACACACACACACACACAGTTGTGTGTAGAGTGTTTTGGAGAATCATTCATCTTGCAGCAACATGGCAGCGTGTTCTGGAGAAAAGGAGCATCTGAGACCCTGAAACATCTCGACGCCGACCGCGACCTGCTGCACCTGCTGCAGGTGTGTGTGTGTGTGTGTGTGTGTGTGTGTGTGTGTGTTTTGGGGGGGAGGGGGTGTTAATTAAAATAAAGACAAAAATAAAAAAAATTAATTAACTGTGTGTGTGTGTGTGTGTGTGTGTGTGTGTGTGTGTGTGTGTGTGTGTGTGTGTGTTCCCAGCACAGCTTCTCGGTACTGGACAGTCCAGTGTGGATGGACTCCAGCACCTCCCAGCAGTGTGACGACCTGCAGCTGGCAGCAGGGGGCGCCATCCGGCTGGCAGAGATCACCGGCTCCAGAGCGTATGAGGTGTGTGTGTGGATATAAACATTTGTGTATATTCTCAATTACTCACCTGGTGTGTGTGTGTGTGTGTGTGTGTGTGTGTGTGTGTGTGTGTGTGTGTGTGTGTGTGTGTGTGTCTGTGTGTGTGTGTCTGTGTGTGTGTGTGTGTGTGTGTGTGTGTGTGTCTGTGTGTGTGTGCAGCGGTTCACAGGGAACCAGATATCCAAACTACGTTCCAGTTGTGTGAAGGTCTTCGACGACACTGAGGTCAGATTGAACTTTCATCAACTAGTTACAGTTACATGTAATCCTCACTAGTCAGAGTAATCCTAACCAGGTTGTGTAATCCTCATAAGGAAGAGTAATCCTAACCAGGTAGTGTAATCCTCACTAGTCAGAGTCATGACAGCCGTTCACCTCGTGACAGAAACTTTCCTGAAATAGTTGGAGATTCACGACGATATGAGACGTACCTGAACGCACCACCAGGTACGTCGATGACACACCAATAATGTGTGTGTGTGTGTGTGTGTGTGTGTGTGTGTGTGTGTGTGTGTGTGGGGTTCCAGAGGATCTCATTGGTCAGCAGTTTCGCCGCCTCCCTCTTCCTCGGTCGCTTTGCTGCCATCGACTTGAGCGACGGTTGGTTGTGGACTGTGGAGGCAGACTGCCGGCGGGTCAGCTGACCAGGAGACTCACTCTGATTGGCTGTTCAGGCTCGGGGATGAACCTGCTGGACATCACGACCAGGACCTGGTCTGAGGTCTGTCTGAAGGCCACTGCCCCTGATCTGGACCTTCTGCTGGGACCTCCTGTGCCCTCAACCACTGTGCTGGTGAGACTGGACTCTGGGTGCTGGTCTGAGCTGGTCTGTGGTGGTCTGAGCTGGTCTGTGGTGGTCTGAGCTGGTCTGTATTCCTCTGCAGGGTCCGGTCTCATCTTACTTGGGGCGGCGGTGGGGTTTCAGGGAGAGCTGCAGCGTGGTGGCCTTCACTGGAGACAACCCGGGTAGGAACCTCAGCGCTCTGGACCAACGTGCCTGGTTTGTCTCTGCAGGGGTCTGGTGGTGAAACACGCTTTCACCACCAGGGGGTGCCATGAAACACACTTTAACCCCCAGAGGGCGCCATGAAACACGCTTTCACCACCAGAGGGCGCCATGAAACACATTTTAACCACCAGGGGGCACATGAAACACGCTTTCACCACCAGGGGGCGCCATGAAACACACTTTAACCACCAGGAGGTTTGTGAAACACACTTTAACCCCCAGAGGGCGCTATGAAACACACTTTAACCACCAAGGGGCGCGTGAACCACGCTTTCACCACCAGAGGGCGCCATGAAACACGCTTTCACCACCAGAGGGCGCCATGAAACACGCTTTCACCACCAGGGGGCGCCATGAAACACGCTTTCACCACCAGGGGGGCGCAGCTGCTCCACTCATCAACACGCTGCGATCACTGACCTCAGGTCACCGCTACACTCTCTATTTATCAGATAACAATAAATAATCAATAACATTAAATAGTGTGAATCTGAAATAAATCAAGAGGTAAAGATTGGATTTAAAGAAACTGATTTTAGTCTGAAAATTTCAGCGTCTCTGGCAGGGATGAGGCTGCAGCCGGGAGACATCGCGGTGAGTCCACACACACACATACATACACACACACACACACACACACACACACAGTGAGTAGTGTCTGTGACGTGTGTGTGTGTGTGTCCTCAGGTCAGTCTGGGGACCAGTGACACAGTGTTTCTGTGGATCCAGGATCCTCGTCCGGCTCTGGAAGGCCACATCTTCTGTAACCCAGTGGACTGGAGGGCTTACATGGCTCTGCTGTGGTACACACACACACACACACACACACACACACACACACACACACACACACACACACACACACACACACACACACACACACACACACACACACACACACACACACACACACACTCATCACAGACTGTGTGTGCAGCTTTAAGAACGGCTCTCTGACCAGAGAGCGTGTGAGGAACCAGAGTGCTGGAGGATCATGGGAAATGTTTTCTTCTTCTCTGAGAGAAACGCCACTCGGGAACGGCGGGAACATCGGTGAGTCATCTGGCTTCCTGTTGTTCTGGTTTCCTGTTGTTCTGGCTTCCTGTTGTTCTGGCTTCCTGTTGTTCTGGTTTCCTGTTGTTCTGGCTTCCTGTTCTGGTTTCCTGTTGTTTTGTTCTGGTTTCCTGTTGTTCTGGCTTCCTGTTGTTCTGGTTTCCTGTTGTTCTGGTTTCCCGTTGTTCTGGTTTCCTGTTGTTCTGGCCTCCTGTTGTTCTGGTTTCCTGTTGTTCTGGTTTCCTGTTGTTCTGGTTTCCTGTTGTTCTGGCTTCCTGTTGTTCTGGTTTCCTGTTGTTCTGGCCTCCTGTTGTTCTGGCTTCCTGTTGTTCTGGCCTCCTGTTGTTCTGGCTTCCTGTTGTTCTGGCCTCCTGTTGTTCTGGCTTCCTGTTCTGGTTTCCTGTTGTTTTGTTCTGGTTTCCTGTTGTTCTGGTTTCCTGTTCTGGTTTCCTGTTGTTTTGTTCTGGTTTCCTGTTGTTCTGGCTTCCTGTTCTGGTTTCCTGTTGTTTTGTTCTGGTTTCCTGTTGTTCTGGCTTCCTGTTGTTCTGGCTTCCTGTTGTTCTGGTTTCCTGTTGTTCTGGTTTCCTGTTGTTCTGGCTTCCTGTTGTTCTGGTTTCCTGTTGTTCTGGCTTCCTGTTCTGGCCTCCTGTTGTTTTGTTCTGGTTTCCTGTTGTTCTGGTTTCCTGTTGTTCTGGCTTCCTGTTGTTCTGGTTTCCTGTTGTTCTGGCTTCCTGTTCTGGTTTCCTGTTGTTTTGTTCTGGCTTCCTGTTGTTCTGGTTTCCTGTTGTTCTGGCCTCCTGTTGTTCTGGTTTCCTGTTGTTCTGGCCTCCTGTTGTTCTGGCCTCCTGTTGTTCTGGCTTCCTGTTGTTCTGGTTTCCTGTTGTTCTGGCTTCCTGTTGTTCTGGCTTCCTGTTGTTCTGGCTTCCTGTTGTTCTGGTTTCCTGTTGTTCTGGCTTCCTGTTCTGGTTTCCTGTTGTTTTGTTCTGGCTTCCTGTTGTTCTGGTTTCCTGTTGTTCTGGCCTCCTGTTGTTCTGGTTTCCTGTTGTTCTGGCCTCCTGTTGTTCTGGCTTCCTGTTGTTCTGGCTTCCTGTTGTTCTGGTTTCCTGTTGTTTTGGCTTCCTGTTCTGGCCTCCTGTTGTTCTGGCTTCCTGTTGTTCTGGTTTCCTGTTGTTCTGGCTTCCTGTTCTGGCCTCCTGTTGTTCTGGCGTCCTGTCTGTCAGAACTTCTCTGATTGGTCGTTTTCTCTTTTCAGGATTTTACTTCGACACCATGGAGATCACTCCCCCGGCGGTCGGAGTCCATCGCTTTAACTGCGACGACAACCAGGTGGAGACTGAGGACAGTCCTCTGTTTCCTGTCTCACCTCTCCACACTCTCACCTGTCTCACCTCTCCACGCTGTTACCCCCCCCCCCCCCCCCCCCCCAGGTGTTGTCCTTCAGCCCCCAGCAGGAGGTCCGGGCCCTGGTGGAGGGTCAGTTCCTGTCCAGGAGGCTCCACGCCGAACGACTCGGTTATTCAATCAGTGAGTTTGTTGGTTCTGATGAAAACGAGTTCAGAGTTTCTGTCCAGTCAAACGGACTCGTGGTGTTTTCAGTTCCAGGAACCAGAGTTTTGGCCACAGGAGGAGCTTCGTCCAACAAAGACATTCTGCAGGTCAGCCGGGATCCAGGGTGGAACAGACACAGCACGGGAGCCCTGTTCCTGCAGGAACCGCTCGCTCCTCACACCTAGAGAACACCTGTAGAACACTTAGAGAACACCTGTAGAACATCCGGAGAACACCTTGAGAACATCTGTAGAGCACCAGGAGAATACTTAGAGAACACGTGCAGAACATCTGGAGAACATCTGGAGAACATCTGACTCTCAGCCAGTATATTTCAGTCTCGTTCTTTATACTTCAGTTATTCTGCTCCTCATGTTGTATGTTGGATCAGTAGTTTTGTGGGTCAGTAGTTTTGCAGGTCAGTAGTTTTGCAGGTCAGTAGTTTTGTGGGTCAGTAGTTTTGAGGGTCAATAGTTTTGTAGGTCAGTAGTTTTGTGGGTCAGTAGTTTTGTAGGTCAGTAGTTTTGTGTGTCAGTAGTTTTGTAGGTCAGTAGTTTTGTGTGTCTTCCTGTTCAGGTTCTGTCCGACGTCTTCAACGCTCCGGTCTTCACCATCGACGTGTCCAACTCTGCCTGTCTAGGCTCCGCCTACCGAGCTCTGCACGGTGAGACCACGCCTCCTGGAACTACTGCTTCTCCCCTGACGAACCAGAGACTCAGACTGACGAACCAGAGACTCAGACTGACGAACCAGAGACTCAGAAAGGGTCGTTCTGATTGGCTGATTCCAACCAATCAGGTCAACATGTTATAAATGATGCTTGAATCAAAGTTTTACTGTTTTTACTAGATAACAACACGTTTTCAGTATTTTTATTATTGAATTATATGAAATAACAGACCCTCTGAAAATGTGTCGTGATTCTGGCCTGATTAAGTTTGACCGGTTAAAGATGAGGTAACGAGGCCCCGCCCCTCTGGTAGTAACAGATGCTCTGGCAGTTACAGAACCTCTGGCAGTAACAGACCGTCGGGCAGTAACAGCCTCTCTGGCAGTAACAGAACCTCTGGCAGTAACAGACTCTCTGCCAGTAACAGCCCCTCTGGTAGTAACAGGCCCTCTTCAGTAACAGCCCCTCTGGCAGTAACAGCCCCTCTGGCAGTAACAGCCTCTCTGGCAGTAACAGCCCCTCTGGCAGTAACAGAACCTCTGGCAGTAACAGCCTCTCTGGCAGTAACAGCCCCTCTGGCAGTAACAGAACCTCTGGCAGTAACAGGCCCTCTGGCAGTAACAGCCCCTCTGGCAGTAACAGAACCTCTGGCAGTAACAGCCCCTCTGGCAGTAACAGGCCCTCTGGCAGTAACAGGCCCTCTGGCAGTAACAGGCCCTCTTCAGTAACAGCCCCTCTGGCAGT